>NW_011961312.1:0-2296 GCF_000949405.1 Vollenhovia emeryi
GCGCGCGGGACCCTACCGCGGCGCACGAGGACTACATCAACGGGACGCGTAGCGCATTCAGCCCCCGGCGCGCACGCAACAGCGGCCTTGAGGGACGCCCCTGGCAGCGCATTCAGCAGGCACCGCCGTCCGGCGGGACGCAGGACAGCGCGTCTACCCTCCTCTCGCCTACGTCTCGAGTCCAGGCTCTACCTCCTTCGAGGGACTACACCGCTTCCAGAACTTCGAGACCGTTGAGGCATATGCTTTGCCTCGTCCTGGTATTTCTCCTCAGTTTCTTTTCCTTTTTTTCCATTTCTTCTCGGTTCGCGGTACGCGTCCCATAGTTTAAACATGCCGGACGATGACGCGCGCGTAGAATCGTACCGGGTGCCTAAGATCCCGCCCTTCTGGCGACAGGCCCCGGAGGATTGGTTTTTGCGTGTTGAAGCGTCGTTTAGAAACGCGAACATAACCGTCGATGGTACTAAAGTCGACTACCTTATCGCAAGCCTCGATCCAGAGGTTATATCGCATATCCGAGATTTGATTCAGGCGGATCCACCGCCCGATAACCTGTACAAAGCGCTCAAAGACAGGATTCTCGCGACATTTGCGGTCTCACCGCCCGCTTACGGCAATTGTTAAAGGGTCAGGTACTGGGGGACCAGAAGCCCTCTCATTTGTTGAGTCAGATGAATCAGCTCAACGGCGGGCAATGCAGCCCTGCCGTAATAAGATCCCTCTTTCTAGAGTTGTTGCCCGAAGCGCATAAGACCATTTTGGTCGCAATGAACGAGTCTGACCCCCAGAAATTAGCAGAAACCGCGGATAAACTTGCGGACATTAGTAGTCCTAGTTCCGCAGTTGCTGTAGTCGCGCCAAAAGGATCTAGAAAATCCCGCTCTAAAGCTCCTTTGAGCGTCGATGAGCGGTTTGATGAATTAACTAAGCAGATCCAATCTTTGAGCACTTCGGTCGCGAAATTGCGTCGCGACCGTTCCACATCCCGTACGCGTAATAAAACTAAGCGTGGTGATGAAGCAGATAAGTCTGATGATAAGACAGGCTACTGTTTCATTCACCGTAAATACGGGAAGAAAGCCACGTCCTGCCGCAAGCCTTGCTCGTGGAAAGATGACGCGGCGGAAAACTAAACCGCTCTCCCCGCGAAGAGACGGTCGGGGATTCGGGGCATAAACAAAACCGTCTTCACGTTTTCGATCAGACTACTGGTCAACGGTTTTTAGTAGATACAGGCGCGGAGATCTCTCTTCTCCCAGCGACCTTGCGCGATAAGAATACGCCCTCGGAACTTAAGCTATTCGCAGCGAACAATACTGTCATTGACACGTTCGGCGAGCGTCGTCTTACCTTAGACCTAGGCTTGCGGCGTCCCTTAACTTGGACTTTTCGCGTGGCAAACGTGCCTTTTGCAATCCTCGGTGCAGACGTGTTGACGCACTATAAGTTAACGGTCAACCTGCACAAGCGTCGTCTGGTCGACAGCGTTACCTCGTTGTCGTCGACCGGACAGTTACTGGCTGTACCAGAAATTAAAATATCCTTGGTCAGTCACGATAATAAATTTGCGGACATACTTTCGGGATTCCCTGAGGTCTCCGGGCGCGGTCAGGCGCTTTCGCCTGCCGCATGTGCTGTCGAACACCATATTGCGACTAGCGGTTCTCCCGTCGCGGAACGACCACGCCGGTTACCCCCCGATAAGTTAAAGGCAGCGAAGGCTGAAATAAAGAGGCTGTCTGAGTTAGGCATCTGTAGGCCCTCCAGCAGTCCTTGGGCTAGTCCAATCCACCTCGTCCGCAAAGGCAACGGCGATTGGCGTTTATGCGGTGATTACCGTCGCCTAAATGCCGTCACGATACCGGATAAATATCCGATACCGTATTTACATGACTTCACCTCACATTTATTGGGTAAGTCGATCTTCACCTCCCTTGATCTCTTCAAGGCCTACCATCAGATACCAATGGCAAAGGCCGATATACCGAAGACGGCCGTCATCACGCCGTTCGGTTTGTTCGAATTCGTTTCCATGACATTCGGTCTGCGGAATGCCGCTCAGACTTTCCAGCGGTACATTCATCATGCCCTACGGGATCTCGATTTTGCATTCGCTTATATTGATGATATTCTTATAGCATCTTCTTCCATGGAGGAGCATAGGAAACATCTTAGCATCGTATTCCAAAAACTCAAGGAATTCGGGTTAGTCATTAACCCTTCCAAATGTGTCTTCGGGGTAGAAGAATTGACCTTCCTCGGGCATCGCGTAAATAAATTCGGTCTGAAATCC
>NW_011961313.1:0-2296 GCF_000949405.1 Vollenhovia emeryi
TATGAAATGACTCGGGAAGACATCCCCAACAACATATTTAAAAATGAAGCAAATCGGAGAGGAGGCCCCTTTTATGCATAATTACCCAATTTACTACTATTACAGTCACATTGATTAAAATAAAAGTTTTTAATATGCAATTTATGTAAACATATGTAAGAAAAATTAATCACATGTGTTACCTAAACCACTGCTGTTACCTCTGTTAAAATGTGAAAAGTTATAGATGCTGTTTATGCACTGTTGATGTTGACTTACTATACGCTTATCAATTTTTGAAAATATTTCGTTGCGTCCAATTTAGCATGTCTTCATAACACTATAATCGCAAACCCATTCTTATAAATTTTTTCACATTTTTGGAAAGAATATTTAATTCCTAATATCTTTGTATAGTCACTTATCGAAATTCATTCTTCCTTTCAACAGTCTTCGAACCAAAAACTACAATACTCCTTAATTATATATCGCTTTTAAAATCACATCGGAATCCATACCGAAGCTGTCTGTTCAGTTGAAGTTATGTATGAATGGATACTAAATTAATCAGAATCTGTATATATAAATCTGTAAATATAAACAATGACTTAAAAATGTGGAAAATGTCAGAGTTTAAGGTAAATGTGCAGAATTAACACCCTAGCAAGAATCGCGATTTTTTGTGGCAAACTAAAAGAACGTACGTATACAAAGTTAATAAGGTGCTTAAGACACTTTACAAAGTCTTTGTAGAAATAAAAATATTGTATTAGGGATGGAATGTAAGTTGAAGCCCGTATCGCGAGATTCACCCCATACCTTAGACATGGGATGGGTAGGGGGTGTTCATACCTTTGTGAAGTTGAAGATTGAAATACAAATATAATTTAATGGTAAAAAAAATTCTATGTGTAATTACAAAAGACTAAATTAACTCAACTGTCGGATAACTGACGTTGATATATAATAAATTGGAAGGACAGTTTGACCATGAATATTCAGTACTGACGACATATCTATTGTTAACGTATCCCGAGTTATACAAATTAAATAAATTAGTAAGGCTCGTATGTGTTAAACACAAATTTCAAAGAATTTAAAGGACTCAGAGCCGTGACAGGATGGTAGTGTCTAAATATTCTATTCTAAATTTATTGCGAAAAAATATCACCTCGGCTAGGGTTTGAACCGTCGAATTGGTTGAGACGCCCGCCTAGCGAGAGGAAGATCCAGGTTCAAACCCTGGCCGAGGTGATATTTTTTCACAATAAATTTAGAATAGAATATTTAGACACTACCATCCTGTCACGGCTCTGAGTCCTTTAAATTCTTTATACAAATTACTTTGACAGAATAAGGTGTTGTAATCAATGTTTAATTTGTAAGGTTTCTTTGTATCGTATAATTTTAGCAATATATAAGTATAATTACTCTTCAGTTTTTATTTCAGTCTTAACTTCAGACTTTATTTCGCGTAACCATCTCTCAATGTGAATATCCTGTGCTAATGGCTCAGTAATATGGGAGCTTTCCGTTGATGTTGAAACTGCGGTCAATGCGTCTTGAGATTCCCGTAAATGACAGGAGCTCGCAAATTCAACGTTGTCCTTGAATTCAACTGTATCTTGGTCTATAGTATGAGATAAGTTGCAAAATTTGCAAACATTGTATGACGTATTATCTTCCGACCTGCGCATATATACTGCACGTTTTAGGAATGTTGGAAATGACCGAAACTAATTAATATTTTAAACAATAAAAGCTAGCGTATTACTCAGATATTTGGTCAAAACTGTCATTTTTATGACTCTATCAACCAGTAAATACTATCCTCGTTTAAATGTAATATTTATAATTATAGTTTATACCTATGAAATTAATCTTCTGGAACTGTACTATTGACAGAAATAAAATGTACTAAGCGAAATGAATTACATAATATTTACTCGTAATTTTTGCCATAATATTCTAAAATAAAAATTTTCGATAAAAACGTTATGGGAATTATAGAAACTAAGTATTGCACGTTTGTATGTGTGTGGTTCCATTGGAAATGAAAATTAACATACAATTAAAAGTATACATTTGACGTGGTAGAAACATAAATACAGTTATATTACAAGTAGTTTGACCAATTGTAAGATAACTGCGACTTTGATAACAGTAGCAAATCGAAAGGTAAGTTTGGCCCGAGTGTCCAATAATAACGTATCTGATACCAACATCTACCGAATTATGTTTGCTTTAACAGATTACGGTGTTTGAGTCAATGTTTTATTTGTGAGATTTCTTCAGTCTAATTTAAGCAAAACTAATT
>NW_011961314.1:0-2296 GCF_000949405.1 Vollenhovia emeryi
TTTGCAATGTTATTAAGAGCCTCAATAAATCTTTTATCCTCTTTTTGTCTCATAATTTCCGTCAACTCGAAAAATTCAAATTCATTCCATAAAACATTCTCTGAAAATATGCTTAACATACTTGATTTCGAAGAAAGGTATATCGAATTATCCATAACCGGTGGTAGTTGATATAGATCTCCGACTACTATAACAGAAACTCCCCCAAAGCTTCTATTGTAACCCATTATTTGTCTTAATCTTGTATCTACTCGACTAAACATTGTACTACCTACCATTGATATTTCATCAATAATTAATAATTTTAATTCGAATAAGTTCTCTCGAATCGTATTTGCTACATCTGCTGATAATTCTGGCATTTGTCCTCCGTATTGTGTTATTGGTAATGCAAAAGCTGTGTGCAATGTAGTACCACCTATTAGAAATGATGCTTTTCCAGAGGGTGCACATAATAATATTTTTAACGAATTTTTCTTTTCACCGGGAGTATCGTCGAAGTAATTCAATAACACCTGATAAATCGCTTTTATAACTGTACTTTTTCCAACACCTGCTGATCCGCTGATATACAATCTAATTGGTAAACTTCCATTTGCAAAACAATGCAAAACATGCATTGTAATTTCCCTTTGCTCGTCATTTAATTTACAAAGTATGCTCATCATTTCCTCTTTACTTTTTTTTGGTGGAATATTTAAATTCCTTTGAATGTTTTTTGAGCATTTCGCTAGACCAGTTTGAGTAAATATATCTATTTCTTCATCTTTATCTATTTTTGTTTTCCTAGAAAAATCAATCTCCTCCTCCTCAATATTCTGTTGATCTATATCTTTTTTTGCTTCAACCAGGGCATTGTCAAGTTCTGCGTCACCTATTACTGAGAATTTTTTTCGATTTTCTTCAATTGCATGAATATTTTCATTATAAATTTTTTCACAATCTTGAGTATCTACATCATCTATTTCATTTTTCCACGGCCAAAAAAGCAAAACCTGTTCTCTGAAATAATTATATCGATCCTGTTTTAATTTATATCTTCTAAATCTAATAACTTTCATCTTTTTCCGTTCTATAACCTCACTTTCTTCATCATATTCCTCATCGCTATCAGTTAGATATCTAATCTTTTTTGAATCATAATTTGCTGCAAATTCAGTCAGGCAAACATTTCTCAATTTTTCATAATTTCGATTTTCATACTTTTAGATTATATTTTTATAATATATATCTGTAGATTCTAAACTAATATTTTTAAAATGTTTCGAATTCTTTAACATTCGAACGCGCTCTTTTTGCGGAGCAGTGTTAATGTAAACAACTGCTCTACTGCACAATGAAAGTGGTAGACCAAGCACGTGGTATACTGCTTCCTGTGCAGACATTGTATTACTATTAATAAAAACATTTGCAATCTTTCTAAATTTTTCTCTAATATTCACATTACCATTTTCCAAATCCTTTGCTGCCTCTTTTAATAAACGTGACATACCTGCATCGATTTTGGTAACATAATTAATCATATATGAGGCACAACTGTTTGGATCTAAAACAAATTGAATATCCATATTTGATTCAAGTATAGTCAATATAGTTTTATTATATGCATTTATTGCAACTTCATTACTTTTTCGTTTCAAAAGTATCTTAGTTCTTGATAGTGTACTTCTGTCATGAGTGCGATGTACCGCACATCAGACGACGACCTCGCACGCGGCAAGGTATCAGATAACCCCTGCCGCATGCGACGAAAACGAGTATCCGGAGCAAAGTACGAAACCATCAAAGCCGCGCATACAGTTGCTAACGGAAGAACTGCTTACTAAACAATAAACGGCCTAACAACAGGGCCAAGCGCGATTGATATAAAATGGAATGGAAAGGAAGGAAGGCGGGACAATCTAAGTTAAGTAATGATACGGTTAACTGCTGTTAACGCGAGCGCAAGAAGTATACCAATTTTGAATAAAGAAGATTTTTTATTTAAATGATTGTTGATTCGTCGACCTAGAGTCGTTGTGTGAACGGCAAACGATCCCGAATCATACCCCGTCCCCCGACTGCGTCGGGACGCACAACAAATTGTATGAATATATTCCTTTTCTGTCATTTCTAATCGGTCTAACATTTCTTCATAAGAAACTACCCAGACAGCACATAATACTAAAAGATAACGAAAAGAAATCTTTTTTGAGTTATCTTTTGGACAAAGCGAAAAGATGTCTATACAGATATCTTTTCGTCTTTCCGTAAAAGACAACATTAAAAAGATATCTTTTCGTTATCTTTTTTTTGT
>NW_011961315.1:0-2298 GCF_000949405.1 Vollenhovia emeryi
GTAAGCCTGCAATAGATCAATCTTCGAGAAAACTACGCCTCCGGCCATTGTAGCAAACAGTTCGTCCGCAGTGGGGAGGGGATGCTCATCAATAATTAATTGGGGATTTAGAGTGACGCTAAAGTCTCCACAAATGCGTATTTGTCCATTCTTTTTTAGAACGGGGACTATTGGTGTAGCCCATTCGGCTGTATCAACTTTTGTAAGAATGCCATCAACTTCCAATCTATGTAATTCTTCCTCCACTAATGAGCGTAATCGGAACGGCACAGGGCGAGCTTTACAGAAAATCGGTTTCGCGTTTTCTTTTAGGGTTAACTTGCTTTGTACGTGTAGTATCTTAGATGTAGTCGGAACTGTAATTGACTGGTATTTGTGTAAAAGTGTATTCAATTGATTTTTATTTACTGACTCTGCTACTTTTATAGATTCTATGTTATTAAGAAAATTTTTAATATTTCGTTCTTTTCGCAATTGAGTCAGCCATTCTCGGCCTAATAGTGTATTTCTTGTTTCCTTAGTGATGTATAAATTTAATTTACGCATGTAGTTACAGCATCGTACATTAACAATCAAGTATCCTAATAATTGAATATTCTGTCGGCAAAACGAAACTAACCTTAACTCTGTAGGATGTATGGACGAATCTGGAAATAGCTTACGTGCTAGGCTTTCGGCCATTAACGACACAGCTGCACCACTGTCAACTTCAAATTTGACCTTTTTGTCGTTCACCATAAGTGTGGTGAATATTTTATCTCTAAACTGTACATGTTCTACGTGTAAAATTTCTGTAATTGTATTCGCATCTTGGTTCCGCTGAAAACATACTTTTTGTAAATGTCCGCTTTTACCGCAAGAGTTGCATTTGACATTTTTATTTAATGTACACTTAGAGGCTAAATGATTTTGACCGCATCTAAAACACGTTATAGTATTAGTCGCAGAATACGAATTTTTCTTTGTATTATCCGAATTGGACTTGGTATTTTTACCTGTATTTTTATGCGTATTTGTACTAGGATAGCTTGACTTATTAGACTTATCTGACTTATTAGACTTATCTGACTTATTATTTGTACGGCGTGTAGATCGCTTCGTTGAATGTACCAAGCCGACCTCCATTTCCCCTTGTAGTTGTAGTGCCCCTTTTTCTGATAACTCCATGGTCGTGGCCACTTGTGTTGCTTTGTCCAGGGTGAGATCGGGTATTTCCAGTAAGCGAGCTTGGACCCTCTTGTTGGCCAATCCAAAGACTAGTTGATTTCTAAGCGCCGTCCTTAGGTAGTCGCCGAATTTGCAGTGTATGCTCAGTTTTTGTAAGGCCGCGAGAAATTCCTGGGTGGACTCGTCCTCCTTCTGCTTCCGCTGGTGGAATTTGAAGTTTTCCGCTATCTCGAGCGGCGGTGGATCGTAAAATCCTTTTAGAGTTGTAATCAGATCCTCATATTTCGACTCAAAAGGATCCGCAGGAGCCAGTCGGTCGCAGAGGATGAGAGGACATCGAAAGATGTCGGTCCCACGTAATGAAGTAGGTAGGGTACACGAGCTTCGTCCTTGATTGCGAAGATTCGGAAAGCCGCTTCCAACCTCAGAAGCCATCGTGACAGATTGGTCGCTGCCGAGTCGAAAGGCTCAATAGTGAACGTATTTGGTACTTGTCCTGTAGCCATGACTTGTCTTTCGAGAGAAACGATGCTTCGTCGTGTGCGTAGTTACCGGCGGTAATGGCGGCCCGTCCAGTAACAAGGTTAGATCGATCCCGGTACAATTCCTCAGTCTACGATCGAGCCAGATCCGATCGAGCCTGATCCCATCCTCGTCGCCAATTTGTTGTGTATGTAGGGAATCTTTGAGGAAAAAGGGATACCGATCTCCGATGCAGCAGACACAGTGTTTCCTGAATATAGCTTATTTATTATATCAGTCCAGCACACTGCACGTACGCACACAGCTCGTTCTACTCTCCTCTCTCGCAGCGCAGCGCTCACGCACACCTCTAGCGCAGCTTTTTCACGCATGCGCCCGTGCATATATCTTGCGCCGTACGCGGTAACAATTTATATGACGCACATAACACTAGTATTTACTTGTAGTCTATTATACTTAAATAAAGTTAACGTCCATACAGATGTTAACGTCCATACCAGATCGTAAAGTACCAGTTCTCGTCCAGTTCTCGTCCGAGTTCTCGTCCGTGCTTGAACACGAGCGCTTGGCGAGAGATACGTGCTCACGGAACGCACACGATAATTCACAGATAAATTATACAGGGTGGGCCATTTTAATTTATACAGT
>NW_011961316.1:0-2298 GCF_000949405.1 Vollenhovia emeryi
GTTTCCCAGGTAGGGTCCGGGGGGTCGCTGGCGGGGGGCTGTCGTGGTCCCGGGCAGTGTCCCGGACCCGGCAGTCTGCTCGGACGAGGGGTGCTTCAGGGGAATAACGACCCCTGTCGCGCCCTGTGCCGGGGGGCCCGCGCGATAGCCCACGTTTCCTAGCGCGGACTACCCCCCGGCGGTAGAAGTGCCCACGCTGGTCGCCACGGCGGGCGGGGTGAAGGGGTGGAGGGCTTCCCCCGACACTTCCGTCCGTCCGTGGGGCCCCCCGCTTTGGCAAGCACGCGCGAGGTGTCCGCATTGTCGGAGGTGCGGAACCCCCTGAAAACCCCCCTCGCGGGGGGTGTGTAGGGGGGCCAGAGCCCAGTGGCGGGGTGCGCGTATTCCCCCCTTCCTGTGGCATATGCCGACTCCCCCGGGTGAACTCGGGGGCCCGGGCCGCGGCCGGCGTCCGTGGTCATGTCTCGCGGTCGGTCGTGGCTCAGTGGGGTCAGTATACCCTGGTCGGCGGAGCCTCGCGCGGAATGAGGATTAAACAAAAATGGAGTCTACAAACACATTTTTTGACGCGTTGGGAGGAGAGGAGGAGGAGGCGAGCGCAACACCACGAATACCAGTGGTGGTCGTGCAGAGGTTGCAGGATGGTGGGACGGGCGAACACCAGCCCGGGCCATTGAAGCCATCCGGTCCCACAGCGGTGAGCGTCGAGAACGTCACCCTGGACGCGGGCAAATTGGGGGGCCTGTACGAGCCCGGCCCAAAATCCTCCAAGGTCCGGAGGAGAAGAAAGAGGGACACCCGAAGGATGAGATCCGACCCCTACGGGCAGGAGTACTTGGCCGAGGAGGAGGAGAGGGGACGCCGAGTGGGCCTGGCCAGCAAGGTCAAAAAAACTAAGGGCTCCCCCTCCCCCACTCCGAGGGACACGGCCGGTGAGGAGGGAGAGACGGCGTCGAGCGTGGCGGAGAGCGAGGCCATCTCCTTCTTCACAGAGGACTCCGACGAAGTCACCGCCCGTTGCACGGACCCCGAGGGGGGGGGAGGACTCTGACGCTAGCGTCAGATCCCGCGTGTCCCTCTCGGGGGCCATAAAGCGGAGCAAGAGCGGTAGAAGGGGTTACGCCAAACAGAGGCGACCCCTGAATCCCTCCAGCGAGGAGGATGAAGATCTCCTCCCCAAAAGAAAGGACAAGAGGGGCAGGTCCATTACAACGGGCGAGGGCGTCGAAATGGCCGGGAAGAAGGAGGCCGCGAAGAGGGAGCTGCGGGATATCGAGAATATCCTGCAGGGTATCTACGACCCTAGGAAGTTCGAGGGCGTAGAAAGGAAGAAAAAGGTGAGGGAGTTGCAGGAACAGATCCCCCAACTCCCCACCCGGGATCTTGTTGCCAAGGTGATAAAATACAGCAGCAAGATCGATGAGGCGGCCAAGAGGAGCCAAAATTTGAAAGGCACCTTCGTTGGCCTCATAAGGGACGGGGCCCTGTATACCAGGGTCGCCGTGGATGCCCTGTCCACAAGGCTGAGGGGGGAGGCGAGTGAGAGAGAAGAGCAGATGAGGGAGGAGCTGGCTTCCCTCAAAGCTCAGGTCGCCGGCCTCCTGAGGGAGAAGGAGGAGCGAGACCGGAGAAGGATGCCGCCGCCGCCCCCCCCCGGCCCTCTACTGGCGGGACGGCACGCCACCCCGCCGGAAGAGAATGTAAGGGAGGAGGAAATGCCGGAGGTGGGCGACGACAGCCTACCGACGGAGACTCCTCCCCCCGGGGAAAGAGCGGCCGCTCCTCCCCCTGAGAAGAGGACCTGGGACGTCGTCACGCCGAGTGCGGCTGGCACGTCCCGGGCCTCGACATCAAGAGCGGCACGCTCGAGAACGAGGAAGGAGAGGTCCGTTTCAAGGAAAAGGGCCAACCCGGAAACCTCTGCGAAGGATCCCCCTCGGCCTCCCCCCCGTGCCCCGCAGCAAAACGCGGGGAAGCCCCTGACAGGTATGGCGGGGAACATCACGGGGGAGGAGATCGAGAGGAGGATGGAGGAGATCGTCGGTCGATCTCAACAGGAGATCGACCAGCGCCTCCAACGCATGGAGGAGATGATCAGGACCCTGGTCGACGGCGGGGCCCGTGATAGCGGCCCTGCGGCGGACCCCACCGCCCCTCGAAAGGGGGGAGGGGGCGCCGTTAGGGACCGCCCGGTTCCCGGGACCAACCAGGGAAAGGGATCTAAGGGAAGCAAAGATCCCCCAAAGGAGGCAGCGAACGCTGTAGGGGGGTAGACCAAAAAGAAGAACAAGAAGAAGG
>NW_011961317.1:0-2298 GCF_000949405.1 Vollenhovia emeryi
GGGCGGTAGACCGGCCTAAGACAACGATTTTTAATAATTAATTACTCGTTAACTATTACGAAAATTGCAAAATGGTACAGGACTTTTTCGTTCATCTCGATCCGTTCTACCTTCTCAAAAATTTTGTCGGATATGGAAAGACTCACCCTGTATAAGCAATGCAAATTGTAATTCTATAAAAATAAAAAAATTGTAATTCTATTAAAATAAAAAATGATACGACTGTATTCTTTTAACATATGTAATAGATGTGCCCTATCTGTCTAAGCGACGCAGAGTGTAATTCTATAATAAATAAAAAATGAGATAATAGTATATTGTGATATCGCCTTCGGCTCGTGCGCCCACCCGCTACTCGTGGCCAGTAGCCAATTTCCCGCACATGTATCACATACTATTTTATATTATAAGTGCATACAAAACGGAAGTAGAGGACGGGGGGAACGCACGAGCCGAAAGCGAGTGCGTACAAAACGGAAGGAAGAGACTGCAGAGGTCCAGGGGCTTCGCCCCTGGTCAGGGGACCAGGGGGCGAAGCCCCCGTGGGGAGGGCCTGGGGGGGGCCTGGGGGGGGGGCCTGGGGGGGCGAAGCCCCCCAGCACTTACAAAGCATGTTCAATTAAAAAAGCATGAATAAGATGAAAAAAAGAGCGGAAATGAAATTTGTTTGCATGTATTAATAAGAACATGGAAATAAAAATTACAGAAATAAATTAAAATGTAGCATAATTTTTTTTAAATATAGTACATGTACAACATAACATAAGAATAAAATTGCAGTAAGAACATAAAATAAGAACTTAAATTAAAATAAAAACAGAAATAAATAAAAATAAAAATAACAAAAGATGGTGGTGTCGACGATAACTGGCCCATATATTTATTTAAAATACTACGTTTCGACTAGTAATACTAGTCCTTTTCAAGTAATAGCCCATTAAATGTGGCAGCAAGAAATCTATAAATTATAAATTAAGAGTTCGGAAATGTATATAAGATGTTATCGCACAGAGAAAATAACTTAATACTTACGGGTGACATATTGAGTGTACGCTTTATAAAGAGAGAGGCGCAGTAAATTAATATGCACGTGTTACTTCAATTGAAATTGAGTGTACGCTTTATAAAGAAAGAGGCGCGGTAAATTAATATGCACATGTTACTTCACATTGAAATTACTGTAAGTCACTAAGAGCGTCTATTCGTGTAAAAGGCTTGTAGAGGACTAAAAGCGCTGAGTTGTCGAGAGATCAACATTCGTTGTGTGAGTCAAGGTATAACCGCGTGTGGGGATGACAAAGAAATAAATAATTACAAAACATTAAGTGGTGCGCACAATTTTGTCATATATCGAGCTGAGATTGTCTGTATCCTGTTGTAAATTAATGGTGTTATTAATAAATTTCTTAATGGGCTATTACTTGAAAAGGACTAGTATTACTAGTCGAAACGTAGTATTTTAAATAAATATATGGGCCAGTTATCGTCGACACCACCATCTTTTGTTATTTTTCTTCACCCACTGGCGATCCACCTTCTCCAAGTTTGTTAAATAAAAATAATCAGTCTTCTTTTGTGTATTTATTAATCGTTATGTTGACGCTTTGGCAGTTGCTTGATTGAAACTGAGATTGAAACATTGGTAAACCTTCGGAAAACCCACATATATGAAATAAGGGATAACAACACTCAATTCCTATGTATTTTTGTGTTCTAAACATGAATATGTAACTAAGACATGGCGGTCGGAACAAGAAACCCATGAAAACCATGAAAAACCCATAAAAATTATGGTTTTTAACATTTATCCCACCAAATATCAAGAATGTTGAAAAATGTTTTAAATAAAAGTTGTAGATCTCTTCAAAATATGCATTTTATGTCCTATTCATTTTTATTGTACGAGTAATAGTTTTCGATTAAAAGGATGGACTTTTATCTGTCCTCCAAATCTAAACATGTATTATTTTGCAGTAGGAACGCAAAAGGAACAGAAAAACGCAAAAAGGCCAGCAAAAATCAACGTTAGCTGTATATTTATGCTACAGTGTGTTATATCTTAACGAAGTGGAGCCCCCCCCCCCCGAAGGGGGGCGGAACATACTGACTTCGCATGTAATTCCGCCGTTGTACTGTTCCACATGGGTTCACAACTTTCCACGTGAAGCGAGATCCACTCCACACCTCTGACATAGGGTGGGTAGGGTTATTTTTAACGAGGTGAAGCCCCCCCGAAGGGGGGGCGGAACATACTGTCTCCACGCATACATTTTTCTACCCGCATATAAGTCACTCCCC
>NW_011961318.1:0-2298 GCF_000949405.1 Vollenhovia emeryi
TATTTGTATTAATTATTATAACAAAGAAAGAAAGAGGAAAATAGGTAAATTTTAATAAAATAGCATATAATAATTCTGATATGTAATTTTTTATTGAGGCAATGTGATTAGTAAATAATTGAAAAATAAACCTTATAATAATTAATACACATATTTAACATATTACATAATGTAATATGTTATTTTATATAATTCTGATATGTAAATTACATATCAGAATTATTATATGCTATTTTATTAAAATTTACCTATTTTCCTCTTTCTTTCTTTGTTAACTTATTCTATAAAAAAATTGCAAGGACATACAAACAACCAGTAAGAATTAATTAGTCTTTAAAATAAATATCATATTAAATCATCATCACGATAAAAATCAATTGTTAATTGCATTGACAATTAAAATTACTAAACAATTAAATAATTAGTTTTAATTGTAATTTGGAATTAAAAAGTTAGTTGTAATTAAATTTAGTCATAACCTGCAATTAAAAGATTAATTGTAATTAAATTTAGTCATAACCTGCAATTAAAAGATTAGTTGCAATTAAATTTAATTGCAATTGATATTCCACAATTAAATATTTAGTTAATTGATTAATTGATTAAATATTTAATTGATTGATGCCCAACACTGCTTTCCACCCAGTGTCTCTCGTGCAGTGTTAGTCCTCGTGAAACCTCCGTCTTCCAACAGCGAGCCACCCTCGATCGACTACCTCCATCACCTCACGCCGGCCAGCGCAATCCGCTTGCGATCGGTCAGTTCCTCTCTCTCTCCGTCCACCCGGGTAGAGCGCATCAAGCGTGCGTTCACGCCGGTTCTCATCATCCACCCGGCTAGAGCGCATCAAGCGTGCGTTCACGACGGTCTCTACTGCCCGCCATCCTTTCGTCTCGCTGATCCGCTTCCTCTTCCCTCCATCCAGTGCCTGGGTCTCACAAAAGAATAGGGACTCCAGGCCTCCTTCTTCACTACCTCATCTCCCGCCCATCTAGGTGTCGTCCAACGTGGAGAGTCCTGCGTTCCGTGTCTTAAGTGTCTCGTCTATTCAAACAAGGGAAGCTCTAATCAATCGGTCGATCATGTGCAGCCATGGGGAAATCGCGTCGCCCAGGGAAGCCGCGCCGTTCTAGGCGGTCGGGCTGGAAGATCCAGCTCCTGAGGATCTCCCGCGAGTATTGCCGACACGGGGATTTCGATCCCGCGGTGTTCCGTCGCCCGGCCAGCTCAGTCTCCGACGGGCGCACCTGCCCCGCTCGGCCACATTCCTCCGATCCGGCAGCTCCGCGGGCTCCTCTCCTCTCGCCGAGGCAGCTCCTCGCAGCACCGTCGTCTCCGCGACGAAGAGCTCTACCCGACCCACCGGGACCGCCACCCAACGCGACCGTACCGGTCCCTCCGCATCCGCCGATATCTAAAATTAAACCGACAATCATTGCAAACGAGGTTGTTAACTTGAACCTCAGGGTACAAAAATAAAGTATAACAGATCAGAAGCATTTTGACTCACCGAATATCGCTCCTCCTGCATCCTTACCGCTCGGCCTGCGGGAAGAGCATTCCGGTCCACCGCTTCCACTTCACGCACCGCGCGAACAAAGGGAAACTTGAAGGAAAAGGCACCCGCTCGAATAGCAACACGCGTCGAGCCCCGTGCCTCGCGCCCGGGCATCGAGGACGAAAACAACCCAGTGCCCGGACGTAACAGTAACGAGCTAATGAAGACTCAAATCTTTGATATAATATATCACGGCATCGTAAAAGGGATAGCAATATAATACAATCATAAGGAAAATAAAAATATAATAGGTCGCTTATGTGTGTGTGAAGCTAGCATCTCAAGTATTGGCATCTCACAAATTAACTGCAAATTTACTTGCATCCAACATAGTTCTATAGTTCCTGATAGGTTTTAACAATAGTTCCGTCGAATTTACTATTAAAATCGCGATTTGAAAAAATGAGATGCTAACTTCCCGTAACACCTGATAGCATCTCATCATATTTCGACTATATGATCACAGGGGAGTGAGATTCCGTAGAGTTCTACAGTCTAGACTCATTCTGTCAATAGTTCTGATGATTAATTTATAGAAAATAAAATTTATCACATATAAGGGTGAGATGCTGGTTGCTATTCGGGAGTTCTCGACATTGCACAATATTTCCCGGGTAGTTCTGAACGTATTTAACAGTTTCCTAAAGAGTTCTATGCACCACAGGGTCAGCGTTATTTTTTAAAAATTAATGAAGCCCGAAAACACTATTTTATCACATATAAGGCTGAGATGCTGGTC
>NW_011961319.1:0-2299 GCF_000949405.1 Vollenhovia emeryi
CCTTTTAAAACGGCCCGGACGCCGCCGCCGCACGTCGAAGCTGCGACGCTGTCAAGCACCGCGTGGCTCTTTAAACCACCGCGTGGCCGACCCCGTCCCGCCCCGCGCCGCGCACCGTTACCCACGCTCGCGGGCCGCGAAGCCGCGTAAACACGCGCGGTAAATACCGCCCGTCTCCGCGCGCGTAGGAACGCACCTGTACATACCGATCATCTTCTAAAACTCCATTGTAAAATACCGACCATCATTCTAAAGCACCATTGTAAAATACCGATCATCTTCGCACGCGTAAACCCGCGTTATAAACGGCTCCTCGCCGAAGTGTAAATACTCATTTATCTGTGCCTCAATAAACCCGTTGTTTCGTCAAACTATCGTAATTATTGTCGTGCCCTGACTCTGCCGCGAACTCCTGCCCGGCGAGCTAAGTCCGGTTCGCAAAAATTAACAACAACGGAGGGTCGTTTCAAAGCAATAAGACGTAAGCAGTAAACGAATTGACCAATCATAGTCGAGATTATGGCAGCCATATTATATATTCTCGACTATGATTGGTCAATTCGTTTACTGCTTACGTCTTATTGCTTAAGGCCATTTGTGTGCTCCGGCCCTAAGACCCTCTTTGCAGCAAGCCAATGGTATTTACGGGGTTTGTTGGTAAACTGCACTAACCGCGATACGGTATTCGCAATGTCCGGGCGCGTGGCCACCGACAAATACATGAGGGCACCAATCAATTCGCGATACGGACAATTTTCTTGCGGACCATCTTCATTCGCGTCGTTAAAGCGCGCACTCACCTCCGATGGTGTCACAACCGGGTTACACTTGTCCATTCCGTACTGCTTGAGCAATCCCAGGATATAGCCTGTCTGGGAGAGTACGATATGACTTCCACTTTGATCAATCTCTAGACCAAGACAATTACTTGCAAGTCCGAGATCCACGACCACAAAGTTTTTTAACAGTTCACGTTTTATATTTATGATACACTCTATATTTTGTGACGCCACTAGTATATCGTCCACATACACTAGCACGAGTATCACATTGTTATTGTCAATACGGTAGAAAAGACACGGCTCCTTTTTCGCGGCCTTCAGGCCTAAACTCCGAAGTTTCTCTCTGAGTTTCAAGTGCCACTGACGACCGCCTGTCGCAAACCATACAAGGCCTTCCTTAGCCTGCACGCGTTGCCCCCATCACGCAGATCTTTCAGCATTTTCTTCGCTCGAGCTCTAATTTCCGAAGTTTCCCCATGTTTGGACAAAATTCTTTCTAGCATCTCGTTCAACATCTCGGGCCCTAAGACCCTCTTTGCACCTTCGTAGTCACTTCTTCTTCCAATGATCCATTTAGGTACGCCGTCACCACGTCGAACTGCCATATCTTGAGTCCAAGCTAAACCGCGAGAGCCAACAATAACCGCAACGTTTCCAATCTCGCCACTGGAGCAAAAGTTTGATGGTAATCCACGCCATACCTCTGACTGTACCCTTTTGCCACCAGTCGAGCCTTGCGTCTTTCTAATTCACCATCTGGACCGTGCTTATTTGTAAGCACACAACGACATCCGACGATATTCTTTCTATCGTCTTTCTTGATGATCTCCCACGTGTCGTTTTTCACGAGACTCATTATTTCGGACTCTATTGCGTCCTTCCATTCATCGCACGCCTTGCTACTTAAGGCATCCTGCACCCCAATTTCCGCCATACCAGCATACACATCATCCTCTACCGAATCAGAGTCAACATCATCAATCCGAGGCTCCCCCTCGTCCTGTGTCGCCGCACGTGTAGACCGGTATAGCTTCCTCAGCCGCCCTCTGCTTCCCGTGCGCAACAGACGTGGTCTGCCAGGGGCTCTTCTTGATTCTTCTGCAGGTTGGATTCTTATCTCCGGTGTAACTGTCGACTCCGTAGAAGCCTCACTAATCCTTAATGGCTGAGGTGAGAATTCAACGGCTTTTGGGCTGTTAGTATCATCTTCTTCTGCCTCTTCAACTGGCGTCAGCAATTCATCTAGCACACGAATGTCGTGTGTAGTCTCTCGAGTCTCTTCTAAGAACTTTACATCACGGGCGTGAATAATCTGCCGCATACTCGGCATCCAAACTCGAAATCCCTTTCTATCTCGAGGATATCCTACAAACACGCCTTCCTCAGATCTCTGTGCTAGTTTGTCTTTGCTGTGACTCTTGTCTAGCACGAGCACTTTCGATCCGAATATTCTAAGACAGAGCTGTCCACGAACTGCTCATTTCGGCCGATTTTCGCGAGGCACCGCCTATCCAGTT
>NW_011961320.1:0-2299 GCF_000949405.1 Vollenhovia emeryi
CCTCCCCCACCCCACCAGCTCTATCTCCTCACCTTCTTCCCCGCACTTACCATAGACATAGAAGATAGAAGATAGTGACACGTTGGGAACACATACTAGGTCTATCTTTTATGTCTATGCAACTTGCCATCTTCTGTCATACCGACGAATTGTAGCGACACAACATGGGTTGCGTGGGGGGGTGGGAGAGGGGAAGGAGCGGGGGTGGGGCGGGGGTGGGGCGGGGATGGGGCGGGAGTGGGAAGGGAGGGGGGTGGGGCGCGCGCAGCGCGCCGTGCTAAACGCACTTGCAACTTACACATAAACCAAACTTATTTCCTTCATAACTTTTTAACAAACAATGAGCGACGGGAATGGGCAATGACCTTGATCTCCTTGGGGGTCAAGTCAACATCAAGTTCAAACGGAACTTGATTGGCGGGTGCTATGTAAAGGGAAATATTTACCCCAGGGTTGGGAAGTAACGCGTTACTTGTAACGCCGTTACCATTTTCGTTACATTTTTTCGGTAACGATCGTTACTTTTGCTTCCTCATAGAGGAAGCTTTGTTTTCCTGAAAAAATTTTTTTTCCAGGTTTCTTTGAAAACATGTTTAGAATGTTCCAATACGTCAAAAAAACACATTCAGAAAAAATGTCAGTATGTATGTATGTATGTATGTCTGTATGTATCCTTACAACTTTAAATAACTTTTTAAATATGTAAGATGGAGAAAAATGTTAAACATGAAAGTTGTACGGTTTCAAGGAATGCATTACATAGTAATATAAATATGACCTTGAACAACTTCCTCAAGGTCACATAAAGATGACCTTGAAATATTTTAATGGAACCCCTTTTTTTAATGCATATTCTTATAGCTTACCTCAAGAGCTTTCCAAAACACTATAATACATTATATTTTCGTTAGGTACTTTCGGAGTTATGTGCTTTTGAATTGTTTCGTGAAAAAATTTTTTCGAGTTTTCTCAGAAAACATGTTTAGAATGTTCCCAAACGTCCAAAAATCACATTCTGAAAAATTTCGATATGTATGTATGTATGTATGTATGTCTGTATGTATCCTTACCATATAAGGTAACTCTAAATAACTTTTTAAATATGTAAGATATATTATATATAATAATTTATATTATTAGTACAATAGCCGTACATCTGCAGGTCGACGGATAGGAATGCATTTATCTCACAATGGCGCACAGCAGCCTTCTCTCTGCGCAAAGCTCCTGAGTTTTATAGGGTGCAATGCAGCCTTCTTTCGGGCTTTATTTTCCTTACAACGTGACTCTAAATAACTTTTTAAATATGTAAGATGGAGACAAATGTTACACATAAAAGTTGTACGGTTTCAAGCAATGCATTACATAGTAATATAAATATGACCTTGAACAACTTCCTCAAGGTCACGTAAAGATGACCTTGAAATTTTTAAACGGAACCCTTTTTTTTAATGCATATTCTTATAGCTTACCTCAAGAGCTTTCCAAAACACTATAATACATTATATTTTCGTTAGGTACTTTCGGAGTTATGTGCTTTTGAATTGTTTCGTGAAAAAATTTTTTTCTAGTTTTCTTTGAAAACATGTTTAGAATGTTCCAAAACGTCCAAAAATCACATTCAGAAAAATTTCGGTATGTATGTATGTATGTATGTATGTGTGTATGTATGTATGTATGTATGTTTGTATGCATCCTTATAAGGTAACTTTAAATAACTTTTTAAATATGTAAGATGGAGAAAAATGTTAAACATGAAAGTTGTACGGTTTTAAGTAGTGCATAACATAGTAATATAAACATGACCATGAACAGCTTCCTCAAGGACACGTAAAGATCACCTTGTTAAATATGTAAGATTGAAAAAAGTGTTAAACATGAAAGTTGTACGGTTTCAAGTAATGCATTGCATAGTAATATAAATATGACCTTGAACAGCTTCCTCAAGGTCACGTAAGATCACCTTGAAATTTTTTAATGGAAACCCGTTTTTTAATGCATATTCTTATAGCTTATCTCAAGAGTTTTCCAAAACACTATAATAAAGTATATTTTCGTTAGGTACTTTCGGAGTTATGTGCTTTTGAATTGTTTTTGAAAAATGTCTGTGGTGGCTGTAACTATCGCAAATTATCTTTAATAATGATTTCCAAAAATTTCAAATGTCTATAACTCAAGAACTAATTAGTTCTTGAGTTATAGACAAGAACTGATTAATCATATTTTAATGAATCATATATGAAATTTTGATAGAAAAAACTGAAGAACAATATAATGTATAATTAGAAAAAAAGTAAAG
>NW_011961321.1:0-2299 GCF_000949405.1 Vollenhovia emeryi
ACAGTTTGTGTGCATTTAAAAAACAGGACATACGCCACAAGATTGCAAAGTTATATGCATTGTACAGAATTTCTGAAATAAATGAAAATAATAAAAAGAAACGAAACTATTGGGTGCGACCTATATCTAGCATTGAAAGAAGATTACAACAAGGTGCAAGTGAAAATCTTGTAAAGGAAATGCTTACTGAAGATACAGAAAAATATGTAGATTATTTTAGGATGGTACCTGAAATATATGAAGCATTATTGACATTGGTCAGACCGGTCATCATTAAACAACATGCTATTCATGAACCTATTTCGCCTGACACTAGACTCCAAATTACATTGCGCTATTTAGCATCAGGGGATAGTATGAAATCCCTCTCATATGCTTTCAGAGTTGCGCACAACACAATCTCAAAAATAATTTGCACACTTTACTTTAATTTAATTTTTTCTAATTACAAATTTGCACATTGCTTCCATTGTTATGGCTTCCTCATAGAGGAATCTTTAAGAGCAAAATAAGAATAATTTGAATACTTTCAAGAAACATCGTAGTAAAGTTAGATTTCTCTCATAAAGCTTCATCTATGAGGAAGCCATAACAATTGAAGCAATGTGCAAATATCTAATTTGCCTACTTTAATGATGAGGAAGAAATTTGCAAATTTCCAATTTGCACGCTTCAATGATGAGGAAGCAAGGTGCAAATTTCTAATTTGCACACTTTCAAGAAATATCGTGCAAAATTAGATTTCGCTCCTAAACCTTCCTCTATGAGGAAGCAATGTGCAAATTTCTAATTTGCCCACTTTCAAGATTAATTGAAAAAAATTAGATTTCGCTCCTAAACCTTCCCCTATGAAGAAGCCATGTGCAAATTTCTAATTTGCACAATTTACTTTACTTACTTTACTTTAAATTAATTTACATTTTTTCTAATTATATATTATATTCTACTTCAGTTTTTCAATCCAAATTTCATATATACGTATTTCATTAAAATATGATTAATTACTTCTTCAGTCATACACTTTTGAAATTTTTGGAAATCATAATTAAACAAAATTTGCGATAGTTACAACAACCACAGACACTTCTTAAAATATGATGAGGAAGCAAATTGCAAATTTCCAATTTGCACCTTCCCCCCTCCCAGCCCGTTTTAATAATGTCCGTGCGTGCGTGCGCGCGCGCGCCCGCGAGTGTATGTTTGTGTTGTAAATGTGACGCAACTAAATGGAACATCAGGGGTGGTGTTCAAATAGAATCATGAAAATTTTAAAAGTTATTCAGGGATAATGCTGGCGGTACCGTAACTTTCAAAACTCATAACTCCAAATGTACTTAACGAAAACATACTTTATTATAGCGTTATGGAAAGCTGTTGACATAAGCTACAAGAATATTTAATGAAAAAAGAGGGTTCCAAATAAAAATTTCAAGGTGATCTTTAGATAACCTTGATAAAGCTGTTCAAGGTCATACTGATATTACTACGAAATGCGCAAATAAAAACGATACAACTTTAGTGTTGAACTTTTTTTCTATCTTGGATATTTAAAAAGTTATTCAGAGATTGATACGAAGTACCGTAAATTTCAATCATCATAACTCCAAAAGTACTAAACGAAAACATACTTTATTATATCGTTTTGGAAAGCTATTGAAATAAGCTACAAGAATATGTAATGAAAAAAGAGGGTTCCATATAAAAATTTGAAGGTGATCTTTAGATAACCTAGATAAAGCTCTTCAAGGTAATACTGATATTGCTATGAAATGCGACACAAAAAACGATACAACTTTAGTGTTTAATATTTTTTTGTATCTTGAATATTTAAAAAGTTATTCAAGATTTTCGAGGTAAATATACATATATATTGTTACGCTCCACGCGCGTCCTCGCACACTCCGGTCGCCGCGTCTCCGCGCACTCAGACCGCGCACTCGATTGACAGGAGTGCCCGGCACTCTTCCGCGCACGTACGCGTCAATGAGACAAACCAGTTAGGAAGAACAAGAACAGAGGAACTTTATTAGAATTACAGCACGTCAGCTCGAGAGCCAAGCTTCGAATCTATCGATTGATTCCATAAACAATAGTTGCCGATCGGTATCGTGGCAACCCGCCACGATACCGGGCGCCGCTTTCCATCGAGGGCCGGAATCTTCGGAGCGTAACACTACCCCCCTCCTCTCAAGATTGTCGCCCCGACAATCCAGGCAGGGGGGCAGTAAAATCTTGGCAGCTTCTTTCCGATTTCGGATCTGGATCCCCGACCAGCGTCCCCGGAGGAGAGTCAACCAGA
>NW_011961322.1:0-2299 GCF_000949405.1 Vollenhovia emeryi
CCCCTGTAGCCTTCGATCTACCCACCCCTTATGCTGATCGAAGGCCTCCCTAACTTTCCTATCCACCCTCCCCTCTATGGTCTCCCCCTTCCTCGGGGGGGGGGGACTTCCCCGTTTTCTGCGGGGTGTGAGGGGATGGTGGAGAGGAGTTTGTCGCGGGGGTTTGAGGGAGTTTGGTCCTCTTCCTAGAAGAGGACCTGTCTTTCTTCTTCGCCCGCGATCTTTCTCTTCCCGAGGTTGAGGCCTGGGAGTTGTCAGCCGTCTCCGGCGTGACAACATCCCAGGTCCTTTTCTCCGGGGGCGGGGGATCCGCTGTCTTTCCGGGAGGAGGGGGATCCGCCGGTAGCCCGGTATCGTCCACCTCCATCCTTTCCTCTTCCCGTAGTCTCCCCCGAGGGGGTGACGTTCCGTCCCGGAGGCTGAGGGTCGGGAGAGGGCGGCATCTTCCTCCTATCCCGATCCTCCTTCTCCCTCAGGAGGCTAGCGACCTGAGCTTTGAGGGAGGCCAGCTCCTCCGTCATTTGCTCTACTACCTCGCTCGCCTCCCCACTCAGCCTTGTGCTCAGGGCGTCAACGGCGACCCTGGTGAACAGGGCCCCGTCCCTTATTATACCAGTAACGGTACCCTTCAGGTTTCGGCTGGTCCTAGCCGCCTCGTCGATCTTGCTGCTATGGTCCAGGACCATAGCCACAAGATCGCGGGTGGGGAGCTGGGGGACCTGTTCCTCCAGCTCTCTTATCTTTCTCCTCCTCTCCGCGCCCTCATACCGCTGAGGCTCATAGTCGCCCTGTATGATCCCCTCGATATTGCGCAGGTCCTCCCTGGTCCTTTTCAAGTCCTGGGCGACCTTCTTGCGGGCCTTCATCCCGACGCCCTTGCCCGTCGTAACGGGTCTACCCCGGGCATCCTTCTTCTCGGGGAGGAGATCCCCTCCTCCCCGCTGGAGCTTTCCTGGGGGCGCGCCTGCTTCGCGCTCTTCCCCGTTCCACCGCTCCTGCTCCTTTTTACGGACCCCGATTTGGACACATGGGACCTGGCGCTAACGTCAGATCCCGTGTCCCCCTCGGGGTCCCCCTCGCGAGAGGACTCGCCGGAGCCCTCGTTGACGTCGCTGCTTGCCGCACTTGACGTCATCCACCCCCTTCGGGGGGGGTGAGCGCTCAGTCCTCTGGACTTTGCCGGCCAGGCCCATAGGATCCTGGCCCCGGGGATCGGATTTTGTCCGTCGCGGATCCGCCGTCCGTCTCTCCTTGAACTTGGAGCTCTTGGGGCCGGGTGTTGTGCCCCGAAGCTTGTCCAGGTCAAGGCGAGTGACCTCCACGCTCACTACTTTGGGGCCGGATGACGTCGAGGGCTCGGGCTGTTGTTGGCCCGCCCCGCCACCCTGCGCTCCCTGCGCGACCGCCGCATAGGTCTGCGGCTGCGCTCCCGTCTCCACCACCTCCTCGCCTCCCTCCGCGTCCAAAAAAAAGGTTTGTTTGGGAGGGCCATTTTTTGTTTGTTCCCCACACCGTGCGAGGCTCCGCCGACCGGGGTATACCCCCACCGGGCCACGCCGACCGCGAGACATGACCACGGACGCCGGCGCAGCCCGGGCCCCCGAGTTCCCCCGGGGGAGTCGGCATATGCCACGGGGCGGGGGGATGCCGCATCCCGCCACTGGGCTCCAGCCCCCTACTCACCCCCACGCTCAGTGCGTGGGGGTTTTCAGGGGTTTCGCGCCTCCGACCTCGCGGACACCTCGCACGTGCTTGCCAAGGCAGGGGGGCCCCACGGACGGACGGAAGTGTCGGGGAAGCCCTCCCCCCTTCACTCCGCCCGCCGTGGCGACCGGCGTGGGCACTTCTACCGCCAGGGGGTAGTCCGCGCTAGGAAAGTGGGCTTTCGCGCGGGCCCCCCGGCACGGGGCGCGACAGGGGGCGTGACTCCCCTGAGGCACCCCTCGTCCGAGCAGGCTGCCGGGTCCGGGACACTGCCCGGGACCACGACAGCCCCCCGCCAGCGACCCTTCGAACCCCGACCTGGGAAACGTCCCAGCGGCTCCGGAGGGCCCCGTGCCGCCGAGCCCCGCCTCGGAATACGTCCGAGCGGCCCCGACGGCACACCTCCCAATCTCTCGACCCCGAGCCCCGACCCGGAAATAAGTTCCGGCGGCCCCGGAGTCGCGCCTCGTGCCTCTACCATGCGTTCACAGTACGCCCCAATAATTCCCACCCAAAGGCACAACGAGGCCTCCCACACCTGCCCGCCCACCCGGTGACCCGTGCCACGCACGGTTGCGCCACCAGGGTCGGGCCG
>NW_011961323.1:0-2300 GCF_000949405.1 Vollenhovia emeryi
TTAAAACTTGCGCGGATAGAACCCCCACCCCTTCGGATCCGTTCGGAATTGAGAAAATATACGGAAATATACGCGTTCCGGTCGGAAGGAATAGCAGGATCAAGAATTCCCTAGCAGAATCCGTTCCGTCATTCCGATCCGTAATCAAAGGCCTAGTTTACATCGTGCACTTGATACGCGTATCAAATAGTGTATTTGAACTGATCAGCCAATGGTCTAGTTTACACCGTTAAATCGATTGGTGCGCATATCAAGTTGGACTAAACATTTGATACATCCCTGTTTACACCATTTCGTCTCAAAACAGGTTAGGTTAGATTTTTAATCTGAATAAAATAAAATCAAACTTCTACCACAATATGCTAAACTGAACCATACTTCTAACCTCAGGGTGTTTACGTGTAGTAATCAGATTTGCAATCGGATTAATCGCAGTCTAGAAAACCGACTTGGAGAAAAGTTCCCTAGAATAATCGGATTTATAAATCATGTCTATGGAACAATCAGATTATATCAGATTAATACGGGATTGTAGGAAAACGCGCAAAAATTTCTCGTCGCAGAATTTTGAGAAGAAATATAAAAAAAGTAGGTATATGTATATTGAGCGATAGATGTATTAAATGTTTTACTGATATATTTTAGAGGAACTATAGACGTACTATTACGGTTACGGTCTATTTGTTTCTCTAAAATATATCAGAAAAACATTAATACGTATCTATTGCTCAATATATGTGAAGAAGAATTAAATTTAATTATTATGAGAACAATAAAAAGTTCATATATGCCTATTTTTTCATTTCTTCTCAAAATTCTGCGACGAGAAAAATTTTCGCGTTTTCCTACAATTCCGTATTAATCCGATATAATCTGATTGTTCCATAGACATGTTTATAAATCCGATTAGTCTAGGGAACTTTTCTCCAAGTCGGTTTTCTAAACTGCTAAAAACTTAATCCGATTGCAAATCTGATTACTATACGTAAACACCCTCAATCTAGCAGGAATGCCGGGTATAAAGCCCGCTGCAGACGATGCTATTTTTCCTGCTGGATTGCTTGCGATTTAGTAAATTACTATCGTTGCACCACTCAGCATTCAGGATTCCTAGTAATTTACTAAATCGCAAGCAATCCAGCAGAAAAAATAGCATCGTCTGCAGCGGGCTTAATACGACCCGAATCGAATCAAGCGTTTACAGCACCCTAAGATATTTTGATACGCGCACCAACTTGGTCTGATACTGGCCCACACAGCAAAACAAGTTTCAGAAAGCTTTCCGAAAGATAACTTGGAAATTAATATTGAAATGTAAAATTGAAATCATTCAGAAATATCTTTGAAACGTTTCATCAAAATCACATGTCAGTGAAAGCTTTCCAAAAGATGCCTTGGAAATTAATATTGAAATGTAACATTGAAATCATTCAGAAGTATTTCTGAAACGTTTTATCAAAATCATTTATGATCCTTCTCACTGAAATATTTCAGAAATATTACGAAACATTTCAGAGAAATATTTCGTACGTAATCTCTAAAACATATATTATTGAAAGCTATCCAACATATAACTTGGAAATTAATATTGAAATGTAATATAGAAATCATTCAGAAATATTTCTGAAGCATTTAAGAGATATTTCCAAAGCATTTAAAAGATATTTCTGAAGCATTTCAGAAATATTTCAGAAACATTTATGATATTTCATCTACGCCAGAGCTGTCCACGAACTGCTCATTTCGGCCGATTTTCGCGAGGCACCGCCCATGATGTAAAAAGAAAGGTGTATCATTGCGCATAGCGGCGGCGGCACGATGAGCGAGCCAATGAAATTTGGGTCCAAATGCACATAGCTACTGCAAGAAAGGTGTATCATTGCGCATAGCGGCGGCGCACGATGAGCGAGCCAATGAAATTTGGGTCCAAATGCACATGACTACTGCGCATACACGATGTTGTTACACCTTTCTTTTTACATCATGGCACCGCCTATATCACCCCCTACTCCAGTCATTAAACAACCGTAACCAAACGCGCGACGCTCAGCTTCAGGTACGACGTATCGGTAATCCGACGCCGTTGCGTGCCCCTTGACCGCCAAATGTCAGTTTCTAAAACGTGATATGTTTAACATCTTTTTAAATAATTATTTCAATGAGAAATTTTTAATTTTCGAATATTAATTACATTGACGAGAATAGTTTTAGTAATAGATTTCCACGTCACCCAGGAGGTACTATAATTGACGCGTTTTTTTAAGTGGTTTCCCCAGTACACTGGGGAAACGCGTTTTTTT
>NW_011961324.1:0-2300 GCF_000949405.1 Vollenhovia emeryi
CCGGGTGTCCGTATTGTTCGCAGTCCTCCGTTAGTCCTCGTTGTCTTTGCTCAGCTGTTCCTTGGTCCTCTGAGGCTGTGTTCTCGTCTCAGTTCACAATCCCAGTACCGCTATTTCTTGGTCCTCTGAGGCAGTGTTCTCGACTCAGTTCACAATCCCAGTACCGCTATTTCTTGGTCCTCTGAGGCAGTGTTCTCGACTCAGTTCACAATCCCAGTACCGCTGCCACCACTTTTGTTGCCGCGCCGCTCCGTGCGCGGTGTATGTTCCTTCTTGCTCGCTCTGGAGGTGTTCTCTGACGAGAACCGAAGGGTTCTTTGATGGGATGTGGCTGGTCGGAGGTCACTTCAAAGAGACACCGTTTAACTATCACTATGTGACTTTATTCAACTGAGTGTTACACTGATGGTTCACGGCAGGCCGAAGGCCTGACGGACAAATGCTTAGCGCGTAGACGTATAGTATCGAATGACGCGTGATTGACAAGTGCCTCGATCTCGGGCTTTCCTCCGGTTTTAAACCCGATGATCGAAGCGTCAGCGTTCTCGGTACTCGATCGAGGTTTCTCGGTACTCGATCGAGGCTATGCGTAATCGGGTAGAGAACTTGCTGACTTCTTCTCCGAATTTAATTAGGTTGCGCGGTCGGGCTTTTGTGGCTCGATCGCGCAATATGCTTACGCTAGTGTTATTGTAATTGCAGTAATACTGCTTGAGTGCCCTCGTTACCTCTTTCGGCAATCGGGGCACAACACAATTCACAATGGAAAAAATCATAAACAATTCCCTCAATTTTCTTGACACAAACATAATCCTGAACAACGGCAAAATGAAATTTAACTGGTATCATAAGAATACTTTTTTAGGTAGATTCCTTAATTTCTTTTCGAATCACCCGAATAATCAAAAAAGAGCAGTGGCAATCTCGTTGATTGATAGAGCATTCTTACTCTCTCATCCGTCTTTCCACCAACATAATTTAAATCTTTCTATCTCGTTCTTGCTTTCCAATGGTTACCCCCTTGATTTTATCTTTAAAACAATATCTTCACGCTTATTATACCTAATTGACAAACATAATAATAAGATTACTGATCAAAATAACACTAACAATCGCCAAGATAATTCTTATTTGGCCATCCCTTTCGTGCCTGACCTTTCTAACAAGTTTAAAGCTATAGCCCCTAACATAGAAAAGAATATCACTTTTTATGGATTTAATAAATTGAATAATTTAATTAAAGTGCATAAGGATAAAATACCGTTTACATCCACCTCCAACATAGTTTACCAATTTAAATGTAAAGATTGTGACGCGACATACACTGGACAGACAAGCAGATTATTGTCTACACGAATAAAAGAACATAAGAGATTGAATTTAACAAATCCAACAGTGGTGCACGAACATTGTCTGACTAATTCGCATACTTTCAATTTTGACGACACAGTTATATTAGATAAGGAATCGATGTACACAAGAAGACTGATTTCAGAGGTGTTACACATCATAGAACAACCTAATATTATATTAATCTCCAAACTGACACATTGCTTCTAGGGGACACATATCTCCCATTATTGAAGAAGTTAAATACTCATACCTAACGACAAATATGTACCTACCGCGAGATATCATATGTGTAACATCTCGAACCAATCACATCTTGTTTTTCAAAACAATATTTTAACGTGACTTGCCATAACACGAACATGATCGAGAATAGTTCTGTTGTGTGTCCCGACGCAGTCGGGGCACGGGATGTAATTTGGGATCGTGTTGCCGGGTTCGCACGACTCTTGGTCGACAATTTAACAACTGATTAGAAATAAAAGTCTTCTTTATTCAAAACTAGTATAATTCTTTCACTTGCGTTAACAGCAGTTAACCGTATCGTTACTTAGCTTAGATTGACCCGCCTTCCTTCCTTTCCATTCCATTTTATATGTATCAATCGCGCTTGGCCCTGTTATTAGGCCGTTTATTGTTTAGTAAGCAGTTCTTCCGTTAGCAACTGTATGCGCGGCTTCGATGGATTCGTACTTTGCTCCGGATACTCGTTTTCGTCGCATGCGGCAGGTGTTATCTGATTCCTTGCCGCGTGCGGAGTCGTCGTCTGATGTGCGGTATATCGCACTCATGACACCCTTCCCCCCTAATGGAAAGAAAGTGAGGGAGCGAACTTTATTTTTATACCCACTTAATGATAAAATTTACATGTTTTGTTAAGTCTATGCCTACACTTGGTTATCTTCCTCTATGGCAGCGGGCTTTGTTACGTTCCCTTTTTTGTTTTTTAG
>NW_011961325.1:0-2300 GCF_000949405.1 Vollenhovia emeryi
GAAGCGCGGCCGGCGGAGGAGAGGAGGGAGGAAGCGTGCGGCTCGACGCAGGAGCCCCAATCGCAGCGCCAACCTCGCGGGGCGCCAGGAGAGAAGGCCTCACTTCCACCAGAGGCCATGGAGGTTGAGGCCCTATCGGACGGGGGGGATAATGAGACTAAGTAATGCCTCACCCTCCCCCTCGTCCGAATCGAAAAGGATATGGCCTACTGCAGGCCAACGTGAACCACTCTCCGCATGCACAAGATCTGCTTCAACAAAGCATGACGGAGAGGGGGTTCACGTTGGCGATCGTCTCCGAGCCTCACCGCGCCCCGGAAAACAGCCCATACTGGGCTGTCGGGCGGGAGAGGGGCTCGGTGGCGATCCGATGGCGGTCGGAGCCCGGAGGGCCACACACGACCGCCATCGAGAGAGGCGATCGGCACGTCGCTGTGCAATGGGGCCGCATCGCGGTCGTTGGGGCCTATTTAAGGCCCAACAGACGCCTCCGCCCCTTTGAGGGCTGGCTTTCCGACATTGGACAGACGCTCATACGCCTGAGTCCGAGGCCGGTCCTCGTGGCTGGGGACTTCAATGCGTAGCATACGGATTGGGGTTCCCGACGCACGAACGGAAGGGGCAAGGCGCTGGCGAGATGGGCGGCGATGCACGGACTGGTCCTCGTGAACGAGGGCCGGACCCCCACCTGCGTGCGGACGCAGGGGGAGTCCATTGTGGATATCACATGGGCTACCCCCTCGGCCGTGCGCTTGATTACCAGGTGGAGGGTGGAGAAGGGCATCGAAACTCTGTCGGACCACCGATAATATATATCGGTGGAGTTCGGTGCCCTCTCCTCCGTGCGTCGCCAAGAGACGCGACCGCGATGGGCCCTGCGGAAACTCCGCGAGGACGCCCTGATGGCCTCGATAGAGGTCGCCTGTTGGGTCCGGGGAAGTTTCCCCGAGACCCGGGAGACGGACCCCCTGCAAGAGGCCGAGTGGATCGGGACAACGCTTACAGCGGCATGTAATGCCGCGATGCCCCGGTCCAAGACTCGGCCTCAGCGGGCCGTCTACTGGTGGACGGCAGAGATCGCAGATTTGCGACGACAAGCCGTCCACCAGCAGAGGAGACTCGCCCGCTGCAGGCGCAGAGGCGAGCAGGCGGCCGAACGAGCTAGAGAGGACTACTTTGAGGCCAAAGTGGCCCTCAGGAAGGCCATCAGGGTGGCAAAGGGCAGGGCGTGGACGGAGTTCCTCGACTCCCTTCAGGAGGATCCGTGGGGGCGTCCATATAAAATGGTACTCAACAAGCTGAGACCATGGGCGCCCCCGCTGACGGAGCGGCTGGACGAGGGTTTCGTCCGGAGGGTGATACAGGCCCTCTTCCCCGATATTACCGGGGAGGACGGAGGCCCACCCTTCGAGCCGGGGGAAGACTCCCCCGACTGGGACGATTCCCTGGACGTCCAGCCGGAGGAACTCCGGAGAGCCGTCGCTAAGGGCCTCAAGGGCAACACAGCCCCGGGCCCTGACGGCCTCCACAAGCGGATGCACGCCCAGGCAATGAACGTCCTCGCGGAGGAATACGCGCGCCTGAACAGCGCGTGCCTGAGGAGAGGAGTCTTCCCCCCGCGGTGGAGGAGTGCCACGCTGGTACTCCTCCCGAAGGAGGGGAAAGACGCCTCTCTCCCGTCGGCGTATAGGCCAATATGCCTTCTGGACGAGGTCGGTAAGTTGTTCGAGCGAGTGCTCGTAAACCGCCTTGTCCAGCACCTGTCCCAAGTGGGCCCCGACATCAGCGGGGCCCAATATAGGTTCAGGGAGGGCCTGTCCACGATGGACGCGATCAAGCGTGTCCAGGCCCTCTCTGAAGAGGCGACGTCCCAGGGGGGGGGGGTGATGTTGGCAGTATCATTAGATATTTCCAACGCCTTCAACACCCTCCCCTGGGGACGAATCAGGGAGTCGCTCCGACGCCGCGAGGTTCCGTCATATTTCGCCCGCGTCGTGAGCGACTACCTGAGGGACAGGTGGGTCGAGTACATCGACCAAGGCGGCAGGCGCCGACGGGAGAGATTGCACCGGGGAGTGCCCCAGGGATCGGTTCTCGGACCGTTCTTGTGGAACCTGGGGTACGACTCGGTGCTGCGTGTTCCCCTCTCCCCCGACTGTCACGTCGTCTGCTACGCGGATGACACGCTCGTGACAGCCGGGGGCCGCGATTGGAGGGAGGCCCTCGCCAGGGGGCGAGTGGCAGCGGGAGCGATAGTCGACTCTATCCGCGAGAAGCCTTCAATTGCGCACAGTACAATT
>NW_011961326.1:0-2301 GCF_000949405.1 Vollenhovia emeryi
CTAAATTCCATCGAGAGCCCTACCGGACGACTGGCTCGTTGGGCACTCGAACTGGGGCAGTATGATTTTGAAATCCAGTACCGAAGAGGCTCCGATAATCTGCTCGCCGATACGCTTTCCAGACAACCGCTCGAAGTTTGTGCGGCGGGAGTTCCGACATCCGATTGGTACAGCCGGAAGTACCAAGAAGTAGAAGAGCATCCCGAGTTAAATCCAGATTACCGCATCGGAAATGGCCAGCTCCACCGGCATATTCTACATACGCTCGACTACAACGAAACTCCCGAAGCGCAACAGTGGAAGACCTGCATTCCCGGCGACCAGAAGACCAGAATTTTACGTGAAAACCACGATGATCCACCGGCAGGGCACTTGGGCATCGCGAAGACCATCGTTCGCCTGGCGAAAACTTATTATTGGCCTGGAATGTTCCGAGAGGCAGCACGGTACGTGCGTAATTGCGAAAACTGTCAGAAGTTTAAAAACGAACAACGAAAACCGCCCGGGAAGTTACACGCGCTCGAGGTGAAAGGACCGTGGGAGATAGTAGCCGCCGATCTAGTCGGACCGCTTCCAAGATCAGAAAATCTTAATACATGGCTTCTGGTCTTGCAAGACAAGATGACGAAATGGATAGAATTACAACCAATGAGGAAAGCCACGGGAACCGCGGTAGCGAAGGCCCTCCGAGAGAAAATCCTGTTGCGACATGGTTGTCCGCGAACTCTAATCACCGATAACGGCCGACAATTCATCTCCAATGACGTCGAAAACCTACTAAATAAATACCAGATAACACACCGTTTGACGCCACCGTACACACCGCAGTGTAATCCGGTCGAAAGAGCAAACAAAGTCATAAAAACCATGATTGCGCAAACTATCGAAAAGTCGCAGAAAAAATGGGATAGATTCATCCCGGAGATTGCCTATGCGTATAACACCGCGCACTGCGAATCGACAGGGTACACGCCAGCTTACTTAAATTTCGGCCGAGAGTTGCGACCGTCCGGGAGTGTAGGCCAAACGTCGGTAAATGCAGAAAAGGAAGATTCCGACACGCGAATAAAACAGATCCGGGAAGCGTTGGAACTCGCGAAAGTAAAATTGGCGCAGAGTTTTCAGCGGCAACAGCACCACTATAATCTCCGGCGCCGCAATTGGAGGCCCCGAATCGGGGAAGAAGTTTGGAAGCGCACGCACGAATTATCAAGTAAAGCGGATGCTTTCAACGCAAAACTCGCGGCTAAATTCGAGGGACCTTTTGTTATTCACCGGGTGCAATCGCCTGTTATTTTCGATCTGAAAACCACCGACGGCAAGAATGCCGTACTGCGCGTACACATACGCGACCTGAAAGCGACAAGTCACTGACGGGCCGGTATTTCGCTTGAACTACTGCCGGGCTTGTATTTCGCTCAGACTACTTCCGAGAACCGCTTCCGGATTACTTCCGGAACCCGTACTTCCGAAATTTGGTTTTTCACCGTTGGCCACACTGCCTCTCCCCTCCACCACGCGCGCTCCCTATAAAAGCTCGCGAGCCGAACACGGAAAAATTAGTGTAAATCCGAGCTTCCGACATGACGGATCCGACGGCGAGAATCCCAACGCGTCCGAGAGTAACGCCGCCGCCCGCCAAGCCACCCCTAGTCGGGGTAGCCCCGAGCCGACCACCAGGCTCCACGACGAAGAAGAGCGACGCGGAGAGATTTTGGCGGAAGGCCATGGCCCGCCGGATCAGGAACAATCCGGAGAGGATCCGCCGCGGGCTCGATGGACGACGACGACCACCGGAGAGTATCCCGGTGGTGCACCTATCCGAGGAGGAGGACTGGCCACCGGTCGACGCCGCTCCTGCCTCCGCTCCGACCGCTGGGCCCACCATCAGGTTCGTCGAAGTGTACCCGCGCCATACATTCCGGCTCCTGACCACCAACAGCCGGAAAATGTGCCGTCTCCGCAGCGGGGATCGCCGTCCCGAAACCGGCGGAGATGGTAGCCGCTCGACCGACCGCTCATCCCCGGACTCCGGGGGTGATCTTGGCACCGGCCGCCGCCACCCCCGGGCCCGCACCGACCAACGAAGGCGCTCAACCGGCGCGGGAAAGGGTAGTGCCGCGGATGCCCCGCGACCCTTTTTGTGTGAGGCCGACGACACCGCGGGAGGAGCGGGACGTCGTGGTGGACGGGTGCCTGATCCGGGTGCCCATCGGCAGTAAACGCTGGCGCACCCGGATCGGGAAAATCAAATACGCCCTCCGTCTCGACCCAGCCACCGGAAACGTGCGACATTGGTCG
>NW_011961327.1:0-2301 GCF_000949405.1 Vollenhovia emeryi
TTTACCGAAATAAGAAAAATCCTATAATAAATAAGCATGAACCATGAAAACTGTAGAGTAGAAACGTATGAGAAGTCGACCGATCGAATTCGATCGTGCACGTGATCACTCCCTAGATAAGCTCTCACTATTGCCGCATAATGAGGTGGCGCCCCGTCCATTTGTATCCACATTCTTTGACGTGTATGAAAATCAACGTCGTCAAGCAATTGTGGTAAATGATCCTTGAGAAATTCCAAAAAATTTACATTATTAACATTTCCTTCAAAGAAATAAGGACCAATCAAGAAACCATTTATAATACCACACCAAACATTCACACTCCAACAATTTTGATTATCTTCTTGTTTATGCCAATGTGGGTTAACATCCGACCAATAATGGCAATTATGTCTATTCAATTTACTATTATTTTTGAACGTCGATTCATCAGAGAATATAACATAACAGAAGAAATTCGGATCAGCTCGGATCATCTGTTGTGCCCATTGACAAAATTGTACACGCAACGGCATATCTGCTTGAGTAAGACCTTGTGTTAACGTGATATGGTAAGGACGGTACTTCATTTTCTTCAAAATTCTTAAGATCGTTGTTCTCGGGATACCAATTTCTCTAGCCATAATACGACTACTTGTATGGGGATTAAGATGAATGAATGCCAAGATAACGTGCACACGCACATCATCTTCATCATACTCATGATGTGCTCTTTGACGTTCTAAACGGCCTTGGCGAGCTCTTAGCTCGAGGTCTCGGATTGTATTGTAGTATGACTCGGATGTTGTTCTCTTTCGGGGTAACGATTCCGTTAAACTCGTGAAGCTTCATGATAATTTAGTTGACATTCTCCGAGAACAAGGAGAATATCAACAATCTCTGAGGGACGATAATCAGCCATGGATATTGTAGGCAGATGTAAGCCTCTGATTGTGAGTAATAAAGTTTGATACTCCGATCAACAGCGGAAGAGATTTTCGTAATCAATTGATTTCTAAATAGTGACAAATAAATTTTCTGGTCGATATTATATTCTTTGGAAACAATAGAGGGTATATTATTTCAAAAATAGACTATTTGAGATGAGTAGAACATCAAGAACAATCAAGGGATCAATCAGGTTTGTACTTCTGCGAACAGGATTTGTAGCAATCGTCTACATGGGCCGATTATTATTAATAGGAATTAATAGGAATTAATAGATTGTAGGTACAATTGGATGGAACTACAATAAGGAGACTACAAAGGATTTACTTACCGTGGTCTGCGTGTGTGTAAATGTGGGATGTGTACAAGCGTGTGTGAGGTATGTGTATGTGTGTATAGGTTATGTGTGAATGTATGCGAAATGTGTGTGTGCGTGCGTGCGTGCGTGCGTGCGTGCGTGCGTGCGTGCGTGTGGAGTGTTTGTGTGGTGTGTGGAAGAGCATGTAAAGTGTGTGTACATGCGTGTAGGTTATGTCACATAACCTATGTGTGACACATAACTTATGTGTGAGTGTGCGTGGAATATGTGTGTAGGGTGTATGCAAGTGTATGTAAAGTGTGTGTACGTGCGCGCGTGTGTGTGTGTAGGGTATGAAGCATGTTCGAATCTTACTTTTACTGGTTGGATGATGTTCCGGTCTTGCCTTCACTAGTTGAATCATGTAAGATGAGACTATCGGAAAGTGAATACTTTTCGAGATATTTTGAATTCTTTCAGACTGCAACTTTGGAGCTTTACAACTCGAAAAATACTCAATGAAGAAATTTGATTATAGTGTTTTGGAAAGCTCTCGAGGTCAGCTACAAGAATATGTAATAAAAATAGGGGATGCCATTTAAACAAATTGGTGTGACCTTTATGTGACCTTCAAATAATTCTTCAAGGTCAAGCCAATGGTACCATCTTATGGCCCCCTCGAAACCAAACAACTTTTGTCTGAAACATTTTTCTCTCCCGGGCTTGGTTTTCGAGATATTCGACTGGATGGATTAAAATGGTCCACCCTGTATATACAATATTATACAGGGTGTTAATAAATCATCGCATTGGCGGTATATCGTCGGATAGCACGTGAAAATCTAAGAAAAATGCCGTTTGTTACAAGTCGATCCGATCATTACTTTCCGAGTAATTAATTATTGAAAATTAATAATTTGGGCTAGTCAGCGCGCGAGCCCAACGGACAGGAGAAGAGGCGCACGCGATGGGCACGCTCGGCCGCAGCCGCCAGCGCGCGCGGACGCATACACCGAGCGGAGGGTTAGATGGCCGAGCGTAACCATCGCGTGCGCCTCTTTTCCTGTCCGATGGGC
>NW_011961328.1:0-2302 GCF_000949405.1 Vollenhovia emeryi
AAGCTATCGATTAAGCGCAGTCTCAAGTTCGTCGGTTCAGCCGTTGTTTAGATCCGAAAATCTGAGGGCCCGTCAACTCGTGTACTCGCGTAAACTTACACGGTCGGTGTCGCGCGCGTGGTTTAGCTTGTCGCTTATACTTAGTCGCTTATACTTGGCGCGAGACACTACCGTGTCTCGTGATTACAGAGTGGTTATTAGCGTCTTTCTTTATATCATTTTTATGTTCATTAATTCGAGTCTGGAGATGTCGCTTAGTTTGTCCAATATAAGAGGCTTTGCAGTCTTTGCATTCAATATGGTAAATTACTTCGGTTTTCTTGTCCCAGTTTATTTGGTCTTTGTCTCTTTTTATGATTTTGTCTAGTTTTTTTGGGACTGTATAAGCAGTATTCAGATCTATTTTTTTCAAATTCGTGCTGATTTTTTCGGTCAGTCCTTTAATGAAAGGGAGGATAATGCCTAATTTAGGATCAAAGGTTATTTTTTTCCCATGGTCTGTAAGAGTCGTGTCACGTCTATTTAATTCATTGAGTCTAATATTAATATGTTTGTCGATAATTTTGTCAGGAAAGCAGTTGTTAAGTAAAATTTTTTTTAACTAGAGCGATGTTCTGTTTCCAATATATCTTGTCCGAAAGTAAAATAGCGTGGTCAACTAAACTAATAATAGTGTTGGTCTTGTATTTAAAAGGGTGACTGGAATGGTAATTAATATATCGTCCGGAAAAGAGGTTTTTAGTACCAATTTGGTACCAATTTGGTACCAAAGGTAGGTTTTTGGTACCAATTTGTCATGTTTCAGAAGGAAAAGAGAAATCGCGGAAATGTTTTTCATAAAGAAGACCGATAATACAATAAACTTACAAACAGACACTGAAAATTTAAATGCTATATACGACGTTGTAATCAACACAATATAGACCTTATCACCTTGCAACGCTCCTAAAACATGACCGAGCATTAGTTCGAGCCCAACTATCACAGTGCTCACATGTACCGAAAATTTATAATATGACACGGTCTCTTCCGACATGACGACATACTTAGGTTTGTTTTTTAATTTATACTTGTTTTATAATTTAAGTACCTAATTTATATCTTCAATTGGTATTTAATTTACATCTTGCGTATCTCATCCTACTCACCATGACTTACCATTGTTCGCTGTAATCTCACCGTACCGTAACCTATTTCGTTTACTCACCAATATTATACCTGGTTTATTTTATTTTAATTTTATTTTTATTTCTAATTTTATTACTTCATAATTTAATTTATACATACACTACGTATTAGACTTTATTATCATGACTTACACTAGTCTACCGTTTTTAATTTAATTTATACTCGACTTATTTATTATAATTATTGTTTTATGTATTATGATTGTTGTTGATTGCAGTATTACTTGAAAAGGACCCAAACCAGGGTCGAAACGTTGTAGTATCTACTTAAATAAAGCTACTAGCCAGTTGGGTTGACCATAAGTCCCTGTTAGAATTTATTCATTACTGGTGACCATAAGCAATCTTCCTAAGTTATTCTATATTGTTGTAGATATTCGTTGAAGGAATTTCTGTTTGCGCTCGGCAATACAACACGATTACCCGAAGAGAATTTTGGTTTGTTTCGAAATACATATTATTACATCATATTTTAAATGTTATATATTAATATTTTAATGGTATAACAATATACGCGCGCGCGCGTATGTGTGTGTGTGTTTATAAATAAAAGAACGAATATATTTTTGTTGTAGATTTAGAAGATAATATAGATAACCAAGAAATGGCAGACGGTAATTTGTTTATCGCGCATACAGGTATCGTAAATTTTAATATTTTATCTTTGTCATTTTTAATTTTTCGTTATGTTTTTATTTAACTGAATTGATTCATTTTTCGATTATTAATTCTATATATGTACATATATGTACATGAGCTCTGACAGCTATAAGTTGTATAATTTTTTTACTAATTATTTTATATAACACGTTACCATAATATGAATATATTTCTGTATTTTATTATTTATACTTCTTCTATTTTCTGTTTGACATATCTACTTTATTTTCTATTTAGTTTTTAGTTTTGCATTTCTTTAATTGTTCCATTTGTCTCTTATAGCGGAGCAACCCGTACCTGTGTCATATGTTGACAATGAAAATCTAGAGGATGTAACAAATTTGATTCGTACGAGCGATACAAATGATATGCAGAGTACGCACTTATTATTACGCGAGCATGATAGTACAGGTAAATTCTATCCTCTTAATTATTATATAAACTTTTGTAAAAAC
>NW_011961329.1:0-2302 GCF_000949405.1 Vollenhovia emeryi
TGAAATTGTATGAAATTGCGATTCATCGATTCATACAAATTTTTAACTGCCAGTCTCGACAAACTAGCGTCTCTTCTCAGCATGGATAATTTGAAAATTACACGTTCAAATTTTTCAAAGTTATCGGTGGAAGATTTCAATTTATTGACGCGAAAGGGTGTCTTTCCGTACGAGTACGTTGATTGCGTCGAAAAGTTGGAGGACACGTGTTTACCACCGCGCGAATCATTTTACAGTTCCTTGACCGGTGACACTGTATCCGAGAACGATTACGCACACGCTGCAAACGTCTGGCAACGGTTTGCCATTCAATCCTTGGGCGAGTACAGCGACCTGTATTTGAAAACAGATGTCATGTTGTTGGCTGACATTTTTGAAAATTTCCGAGACAAGTGTATCGAGAGTATGGTCTCGATCCCGCGTATTATTACACATTACCAGGATTCACGTGGGACGCCATGCTTAAACACGTATAAATTTCGAACTCCTCACGGACATTGATATGGTCATGTTTATCGAGCGCGGTATACGTGGCGGTCTGAGTCAATGCTCCAGTAGATATGCGCAGGCTAACAACAAATATATGCACTCGTATGATCCATCAAAAGCTTCCTCATACTTGATGTACTTTGACGTAAATAATCTATATGGATGGGCAATGTGTCAACCATTGCCATACGCCGAATTTCGATGGGTCGACGATGTTGCAGATTTTGACTTTAGTGCGATCGCCTCGGACTCGCCCACGGGTTACATTCTCGAGGTCGATCTCGAGTACCCACAAAGTATACACGACGAGCACACTGACCTACCGTTCTGTCCAACGCGCGATAAGCCGCCTGGCAAGCGGCAGGCAAAACTTATGGCGACTCTATATTGCAAGAAGCGTTACGTCATTCACTATCGCAACCTGCAGCAATGTACGCGTCATGGTCTTCGCGTCACAAATATACATCGCGTACTACAATTCGCGCAATCCGCGTGGCTCCGCGATTATATTGAACTAAATACGCAATTTAGAACGCTCGCCAAGAACGATTTTGAGAAAAATTTGTATAAATTGATGAACAACGCGGTATTCGGCAAAACTATGGAAAATGTACGAAATCGCGTCAATGTAAAATTAATAACTAAATGGGTAGGACGATACGGCGCGGAGGCAATGATTGCAAAACCAATTTTCCATAGCCGAAGCATCTTTTCGGAAAATCTGATAGCTGTTGAATTGCGCAAACTCGAAGTGAAATTCGACAAGCCGATCTACGTAGGTATGTGCATTCTCGACATATCTAAAGTCTGTTTGTACGAATTTCATCACGAGTACATGTTACCTTTATATCGCGACAGATGTAAAATTATGTACACCGATACAGATAGTCTTATATATCACATCCAGTGCGAGGACGTGTACGAGACGATGAAACGTGATATTCATAGATTTGACACGAGCGATTATCCGGCAGATAACGCGTGCGATATTCCACATGCTAATAAAAAAGTGCCAGGTTTAATGAAGGATGAGAATAATGGTGCGATAATGGCGGAATTCGTCGGGCTCAGAGCGAAGATGTACGCGTTGAGGGTAGACGGTAAGAAAGATACAAAGAAGGCTAAAGGCGTAAAGAGTAACGTGGTAACGCGATCGATAATGTTCGACGATTACTCGCGGTGTCTCAATGATGAGATAGAAATGACTCGCCAACAGACTTGTATAAGATCGAAGCTGCATGAGGTGTACACTGTAGCCGAAACGAAAATCGCTCTGAGTCCGTATGATGACAAGTGATACGTTGTGCTCGATTCTACAGAAACGCTGCCATGGGGACATTATAAAATACCATTGTAAATATTTTATAAATTCATTTTATTTTTTAATCAGCATAGATATATTTTATCCACATCGATTATAATAAATGTATACCATTGTAAAACATGTATAATAAATGTATGCCATTGTAAATATTTTATCATTTATTTTTATAATCGACATAGATATTACAATAAATGTATGTTTACAAAACATTATCCGTGCATATCCATGAATTATGTGATTTATCAAGTCCCAGCCATTTCACGTAAACCTCATTTCCTCTCTTCCGCAACACTTTCTCAACGAGGTACACATCGGGATTAGCTACACAATGTAACTCGTGTTCATAGAATCCTCCAGCGATGGGTTTTCCACAGGAATCCTCCAGTATATACGTCACGGGATTAGTTTTCTGCACTTTGCCGATTTTAAACACCTCCGTCGACCAATTTGGTGTGTAACCTTTTTCAAAGACGGTCTTAAATTTACTCA
>NW_011961330.1:0-2304 GCF_000949405.1 Vollenhovia emeryi
GGGAATGCGTATTATATGTCAAAAAGTGAGGCCCATAAATATTTTCAGCATGATTAATAAAAATGCATAATGCTGAATGAGCTAAGGACAAATTCGAGTCTGAGACGGAAGGTTTACATAAAATGCGAATACCCAGATTTAAAAGCATAAAATGCGAATAAACCAATGGGTGGACAATGCCTGCAAAAACTACCGGACCACTGTAACATAAAATTTGCCGTTGCTCAGTAGCTTTAAATTTCTTAAATTTTATAATCGAAGTAGGTTTTCGCGAAAACTCACGAGGGCACCAATATTTTACTCTTTCTAAACGTTCAGAAAGCAATTTTTTAAATCGAGGAGTCAGTTTTACGAGAGGAGAATATTTACCGTCAATGAGGCCCGACTCAATTTTTTCCATAACACCTAATAATACTGGATGCATATATTCATAGGGCACCTGAGTTGGAATTTGCATTGGAAGACGAGAAAGACAACTATTACCTTCTTTGTGATGTTCTCCATCGAGACATTGAATATACTCTTCAACAGTTCTAGGTTTATGATTTACTCCACGTAAAGTCATAACGCCTGGACGAAGACACTCACCGACTATCCAACATTTTGAACATGGTACTCGAGCGTTATGTGCTACGTGATTCAATATTAATGCACGAGCAGGTGCATCCGCGATAAAACATCTAAGCTCAATCGTTTTTCTCACACCATTAAATTCAATTCCATTACTGTCTACAGTTTGAAGAACTTCAGAAACAAAATGTTCAAAAAAATCTGAAGGATTGATAGGTTTACTAGAACCTCTCCAAATACCCACGATTTCTGGCTTAGATTTAGGAATATTTACTATTCTTATCTGAATTGGCCATATTTGAATTTTGCCAAAACTATCCAAAGTCGCCCCATCAATATGAAAATCAATTAGAAGATGTTCTGGGATTTGCATTGCAGGGGTTTGACGAAGAATGGAAAGAAGACCTGTTACAAATCCTAAATGAAGATATTCGCCTCCAGATACTTGTTGAAGTTCACAATGTCTTCGAGGAGTTTTAAGAAGTGACCTAACATCAATTTTTAAATTAGAAAAGCAACCATGAGACTTGAGAACTTTTAAAACTGCATTTCCCTGAACGTGAGACATATTAGTGGATAAAAAGACTTCAGTAAGTTTGGATTCAAAATTTTGTAATGTATCGAAATTCTCTTCCTCAATTTCTTCTTCATCAATTTCTACCCTATCTGCATCACTGTCTGAGTCAGCTATGTCTCTGTCATGAGGAACTTCAGAAAACTCACGTATAACATCATCATCAATAACATTTTCATCATTAACTGGACTTATACTATTTAGCATATTTGGTGTGGAACATGTCTCGACAATATTTTCAACGTTACTTTCTAAATCATTTTCAGCTTGGGAACATTCGCTACTGTCTTTATTTCTCGTGCGAAGAGTTGCCTCAAGACGAGAACGCTGCCTTTTAGATAAATCATAGATAACTTTTCTACATCTTGTTATTTTAACGTGAATTTTCTTTTTATTACTCTTCTTTCTTTCGCTCATCGAAGTTGACGGACTGCACGATATGTTGATCTATTTTTATCCTACTTGATACCACTGCAAACAATGATTGAAATAAAATTTAAAAATTATCTTACAACCAAAAAAATAAAAGAGAAAAACAGTAATTTCAATCCAGAAATAATAAAAATGACAAGAAGAAATCCCTTACTATGTCAATACATGCAATAAATATAATATAGGAAAAAAGTGACAATGATTACATCAACAGACAAAACAGAAAGAAACAATAAAACCAGCAATTATTTATTATATAGCAATAAACAAAACTTAATAGAAGCAATAAATGTTAATAGAAGATTCTTTTTGTTACGTTTTAACTATGTGAATATCAAACACTCTCCTTCTTTTACGAATTAAATGTTTATAATAATTGCAGATACAATACATGCAATATTATAATAGTTTAGCAAAAAAAGGAAAAATATGTAAGAAAGAAAAACCAGGATATTCTCACTATTATGAAAATTATTTTGAAATATTTAGCACAATAGAAAATGATAGTAAATTGTAAAAAGAAATAAATACACAATATGAGCAATGTTTTAAAAATGCAATATACAAAATAAGATGCGTGACAAATTATTTTTATGTAACACTATTACTGCAAGCAGAAAATAAACTTTTAAATGCTAAAATGTACACTGCAAAACATATCCGTTTTAGGTATAAAGGACAATTATATTTCCGTTATATTTTATAACGGATATTTAATGTTAAAACGG
>NW_011961331.1:0-2304 GCF_000949405.1 Vollenhovia emeryi
TATATATCCGCAGTTCTTTGTGATAACTGACCGTCGCGGCTTCGAACGTCAAAGAACAAGCGCTATCCGATTCGCCTTTGTCTCGGGTCGATGACCCGAGCCTTATCGGAAGATGCATCACTGGTGACTTAAAGCATATCCCTCTATTATTTACTTATCGGAAGACTTGAGCGCTTGATCAAAGGCCCGAAGCGGGCCCACTATATTTACGTCGCAACATACTCCCCCCGTTGAGAGGGTACTGATCAATCGTAATGTACATCTAATCGCCCTACATCGGTAAGACGGTTTACCATTAGATGTTTACAGTTGAATATTCGCTTAAATTTACATTATTGATCGAAGGGAAGTGGACATAGACACTTCACGGTTCGCTTTAATGTTCCGGTTGCCGTTTTCACGGAAACGACTCGCACCACTCCATCTTGACCTGGATGGATTTCTTCGATTTTCCCTAGCGCCCATTGACCGCAGGGAAGGCCCTTTTCCTTGATAAGGACGATCGTTCCGACGTTGATTTTTCCTCCGTCTTTAGTCCATTTAGTACGGACTTGGAGCTCGTTGACGTATTCCAGGTTCCAGCGAGTCTAGAAATCTTGCCGCACCTTCATGGTATGCTTCCAGGTGGACAGACGGTTGGCTGGGACAGACGAGAGATCAGGCTCGGGCATGTTAATCAGTGGTCTGCCGATTAAGCAATGTGCAGGTGTAAGGACAGACAGAACATTGGGATCGGATGAGAGAGCGCAGATGGGTCTGGAATTTAATATTCCTTCAACTTCTATAGTAAAGGTATTCAGTTCCTCAAATGTAAACAAGAGCTCACCGACGACACGTTTAAAATGATGTTTAAATAGTTTTACAGTGGATTCCCATAGTCCACCGAAATGTGGAGCTATGGGAGGTATAAAATGCCACGTGATGTGATGTTCAACCGAGAATCGATTCGTACGATTCCTGTGTTCATCGGAGTTGAATAGAACATATAATTCTCTCAGGTGATTATTCGCACCTGCAAAGTTAGTTCCATTGTCCGAATAGACGCGTGTCGGTATCCCTCGTCTCGCTATAAAGCGACGCAAGGCTGCTAAAAAACCATCGGTGGTCATGTCGCTTACGATTTCTAAATGTACTGCCTTTAAGGTGCATATTCATGGGACGCTGAAAGCCAGCGTTGAATGTCGTCACGTGATATCACTCTGACATTAGCGCCAAGAGAAAGAAGTTGGATTTTTCCAACTTCTAGCGTCAAGCAGCGTCAAGCAATAGTATAAAAAATAAAAGATGAATATGGAAGTAAGTGAAACATTGTTTTCATTACTAGTATATAATAAACTGTTAGAGCCCGCGTTGTCTCTATTAATTATTACCAAACCGAGACTGCTGGTAGCGATACAGCGACATCTACACTGTATTTTCATTTTCTCGAAGCTCTTCGCGACTGCTCCCTTCACTCGCTTCTATGTATGTTTTACTACTCTGTGTTCTCACCGCGATCGTGCAACGCACCGGTGTTCTTTACTCTGTATGACTTTTTCGCTTTTCTTTTTGTGTTCGCGCTTATAATAAAGATTCCGCTTTTCGCAAGCGAAGTGACTGTTCTCGTCATTGTGTGCGTTCCTACCGGACACCACCGATCTACCTCCTCCAACAGGTTATGGGCCCAGAGGCACACGCTTAACGCACTCTTGTCCGTACCGGCCATACGCTTTTCGCAATAACCTATACATCGCGAGTGGTGATCGAGTGAGCTGAAACACGATGAGCTCTGCAAACGTGACACGTTTCGAGCCCCTCAACCGCGAAAATTATGACACCTGGAGGATTCACATGGAGGCCCTTCTCATCAAAAATGACGAGTGGGATTTCGTGAGTGGTGTGAGCGTTAAACCCGAGCCGATCGCCGGAAGTGACGCAAACGCGGCCGCTATCTCCGCCTGGACGAAAGCCAAATCGGACATTATTCTCTCCATCGGCGCTTCAGAACTGAAGCAAATCAAAGGGTGCAATACATCGCGAGAGGTTTGGTTAAAGCTTGAATCGATCTATCAGTCCAAAGGGCCAGCGCGAAAAGCCACACTTCTGAAGCAACTTATGCTACACCGCATGGAAGAAGGCAGCGATGTACGTGAACATGTCGGCCGTTTCTTTGACGCTGTCAGTAGGGTATAGAGGCCGGTTCTAACTCGGGAGCTCCGAGGGGGGAGCGGGGCGGGGGGGTACCCCGCGGCGAGGGGACAGCGGGGAGGGGGGTACTCCGCGGCGAGGGGACCGCGGGGAGAAGGGGAGCACGTGGTCTTGACA
>NW_011961332.1:0-2304 GCF_000949405.1 Vollenhovia emeryi
CAGAATGCTGTGATCAGAGATAACATACAACCTATAAAATACTCAGTACCAGATCAAATCTCTACTAATAGTGACAAATTTTCTATTCATATATCTCCACAAGAATTTCAGCTTAATGTTCCAATAGATACTCTACATGAAAAATGGTTTAAAAATCTTACCGATGTTCCTATCCCTGAGCAGGTTAGATTTCTCTTACAACTCGGAGATCGGTTTAACATGCCAGTTACTTTTAACAATAAACAGAAATATGTTGTTGAGTACATTAAGCATATCGAGAGGAACATTAGTAAGGTAGACGCAGCGATACAGCATTCTGTTAGAAGTCACTCCACATCGATCATTAATGATTTCATTACTAGCGGCATAAAAAAAGATTCTGTAGATACCATTCTTGTAACTTGGTTGAATGCCACTAAACAATTCGTCAAAGATCACCCGGAAATACTTTTCACTCGAGCCGACAAAGGTAATATCACCGTGGCGATGAAGGTTTCTGATTACCATATCAAGATGGACGAATTATTATCAGACACGGACACTTACATCACCATTAAGAAGGATCCATCTAAAGGTTTAATGAGGGAATTACGGGATCTATTGGTCAGACGGAGGAGGAACGAATACATTTCGGAGAGAACTTACAAATCACTACTGTCTACAGACGGCGTACTTCCAAGAGCGTACGGCTTACCGAAGGTGCACAAATTAGAATGTCCGCTCAGAATCATTGTTTCATCTGTCAACAGTCCTCTCTTTAACATCGCTGATTTTTTACATAAAATAATACAAAAAAATATTGATCCACCCAAGAGTCATATACAAAATAGTTTTCAACTGGTCGATGAATTGTGTAACATCGAATTAGAACCAAATTACCAATTGGCTTCTCTCGATGTTATTTCTCTATTCACGAACGTACCACTGGACTCAGTTATACATAGTTTAAAAAATAGATGGAACAGTATTTCTGGCCACACCCCTCTAACTTGCGAGGAGTTTCTCATTGGCATTCGGCTGGTGTTGAACTCAACTTATTTTAAGTTCAATAATCAAGTATACAAACAAATTTTCGGTACTCCGATGGGCTCCCCTCTGTCTCCTATCGTTGCGAGCATTGTTCTTCAGGACTTAGAGGAGGCGGCTTTAAAGAAACTTTCCTGTACTCTACCAATATATTATAGATATGTCGATGACATTTTGCTGGCCGCCCCCTCGGACGCATTTGATCATGTTCTCAACGTTTTCAATTCCTTCCACAAAAGATTAAAGTTCACCCTCGGAATCAGTTCAAACAATCAAATTAATTTCCTTGATGTTTCCATTATGGTGAGACAGAACACTATATATTTCGATTGGTACCACAAACCAACTTTTTCCGGCAGGTATCTTAACTTCAGATCACACCATCCGCTCTGCCACAAAAGGAGCGTCATTTTCAGTCTGGTTGACAAAATCTTACTTCTGTCTCACCCTCAATTCCATGAAAAAAATTTCAAATTTATCATTCAGATTCTGTTAAATAATTGCTATCCACTATCTTTTATTTTCTCTTCCATCAACAATAGACTCAAACTACATTTTTCTAAAAAGATGAACAATGCCGGTGTAGAAAGGAGGGAGGAACCTCCTGGGGAGGAAAGGAAAACTTTTTTCTCGGTTCCTTATGTAAAGTCCTTTTCCGAAAGATTCGCTAACATAGTAAGCAAATCTGAATTTAGAATAGCTTACTCCTGCCACCATCCTCTCAGAAGATTCATTAAGACTGGCAAAGATAAACTAGAAAAGTTAGCTCATAGTGATGTGGTGTATAAGATCCCTTGCAAGGACTGTGATGCCACATATGTTGGTCAAACAAAAAGACAATTAGGAACCAGAGTCAAGGAACACTACAACGACATTAAAAGGAATCTCGCATCCCCCTCTGTCATATCTTGCCATAGAATGGACGCTTCACATGAATTTGATTGGGAAAGCGTTTCTATTCTTGACGAGGAACCTTCATACCATAAAAGATTGATCTCAGAGATGATACACATAAAAAGACAGGTCAATTCTCTTAACAATCAGACACAGAACTACTATCTGAAGAATACCTACCAATTTTAAACCTACTCCCTCCTCCGAAATGATTATTCCCCCACTCCTCCTCTCTTACTCCCCCCTTCTCCCGTACATCCCACTTCCTTCCCTCACTGTAAGATAATCCTCGTGCCAGTTGACAAGTTACATTGCTACGACCATGCTGAACAAATTGATCCAGTTCAGAGCACTTCCAACAAACTAATAAGTACGTTTTCTAAA
>NW_011961333.1:0-2305 GCF_000949405.1 Vollenhovia emeryi
CCATTTTTGGAAATTATGACTTGAAATTTGCACCAGACATTCTCGAAACATTAAACTTTATGAATATGTAAAAATCCAAAAATCGATTTTTTTGACCCTCCTAGGTGTATATGCCCCCTTAAAATGTGACACTCTGTATATTCTCAATATGTAAAATCATAGGCACCGTAATTGCGTATGTACATAAGTGTGTATATATATACATTATAATATCTATTATATATGTATATGCTTTACACTTTCGCGATATTGCATGTATACAGGGTGAGTCACAACATTTGTGACACCGCTCGTGAGAAGGTAGAACGGATCGAGATGAACAAAAAAGTCCTGTACCATTTGCAATTTTCGCAATACGAGAAATCGTCGACTTTGCCGTGCCCACCGCTCAATTCGAGCGCGTGGCAAGACCGCACGGCGATCGATATTGTCAGGCGAGGGGCGGGGGGGGGGGACGCGAGACGCGGGAGCGGCGACGTAAGCTCGCCGGCAAGGGCGCGCTGTCCTCCCCCCTCAGCGACGACGAGTCATGCGCAAGCGGCGCGCGCCGCTACGCACGCGCACCCTCGAGCGGGCTAATTAGCCGTGACAATTAGCCCCTATAAAAAGGGGCAACCGGGCTAAAAAGACTACTCCTTTGGAGACGAGCTTCCGAGCACGACGCGCTCATCCGCAAGTCTCGCTACCCGAATCCTGTCGCACGCTTCGCAGTGGGAAACCAGCGGTGGAGAGTACTCCGTCACAGTCGAGCTTTCTCGACACTGCGCACGCGTGCTTACCTGCACACCGTACCTGGGCACACACGGGGTGGAGCGCTCTCCGCCTCGACCGAGGATTCTCGGGCCCGGATACATTACCTGACCTGTATCGGACACGGCTCACAGGGACCAGGAAGTGGAGGGTACTCCGCTTCCGCCGAGCTTTCTCGGCACCCGCCCGCCGTAGCCAGCCGATTCCAGCCACGGCACCGCACCGTCCGCGACCGATTCCTGCGCCGCGAACACCCAAGCCTCCACTTCACGAGGCCGACCGGGCATCCGCGCACCGTGTTACCGCGTTACCGTAACCGTCCGTCATCATTCATCGCATCTCACGCTTCATCACGCATCTCATCGCATTGTACGAGGGTGAGTCAAAAATTATCTGCACTTTTCGTTCTACAATTTATTTACACAAAAATAGGGGTTCAATGTGTACACCATTTTTCAACATAGTCTCCTCCCTTGGCAATGCACTTGGTCTAGCCGTCCACAAGCTTGCGTATTCCTTCCGAGAAGAAGATTTTCGATTGGTCGCAAAGCCACTTTTGCGCCGCTTCCTGCAGCCCAGTTCTTGCTCCCTCCGACTTTCATCTGTTTGGGCCGCTCAAAGATGCTTTGCGAGGTCGCTAATTTTCTACAGACGTAGACGTGCAGGAAGCGGTGCAAAAGTGGCTTTGCGACCAATCGAAAACCTTCTTCTTGGAAGGAATACGCAAGCTTGTGGACCGCTGGACCAAGTGCATTGCCAAGGGAGGAGACTATGTTGAAAAATGATGTATACATTGAACCCCTATTTTTGTGTAAATAAATTGTAGAACGAAAAGTGCAGATAATTTTTGGCTCACCCTCGTACATACATATACCATCTCATTCCGCGTCGTTACGTCCCGTCCGTCCGTCCGTCCGTTTCGCGACTGCGTTGTTAGATTAGTACTGTACATATAGTGTATCTACGTCTTGTCTTTTCTTTAAATATATTCTTTTGTTATTCTTGTCACCGTAAATCAGTGAGTCGAGTGTTTTCACCTAATCCCTCGAACCCAGTCACCGGCGAGCAAAGTCCGCGAGGAAACCGATTAGGCAATCGTTTTATAATTACTTGCTCCAACGTATAAATGTATTTACACGTTATTCGTCAACACTGCGAATTTTTCAATGTCATACCGACTTTGTACTAACACACGTACAAAAATCCTGTGATTGGTCATTATAAAAACATGTCGCATGCGCAGTACGGATTGGCGCGTACGCGAAACAAAAGAACGAGTGACCCTACTGGTTATACTGTGATCGAAGTATCCACAGATGGCGCAAAGTTGGGAAACGATAGGTGCTATCGAATAGCCCGGTCGATCGCGGCGCGAGACAGCGTGCGCCGGAGCCGGCAAGCTGGAATGCGGACGTTCATTCGGCGTCATTTGTTGACAATCGCATTGTCTCGCAGGCAGAAACTCGTGCAGGTAAATTTTGCGTTCGGGCGGTCTGGCGTCAATCGCGTCACGGCACAAGAAAGAGGGTAATACTGAAGATGAGGGGGCCTCCTC
>NW_011961334.1:0-2305 GCF_000949405.1 Vollenhovia emeryi
AAAGCCATTTCGAAATGCGGTGAGCAACACTACATGTCGGTAATTCTAGTCAGTCCAGCATCCCCTTAAACACCTCGGTGGTCCAATTTGGCGTATAACCCTTCTCGAATATCGTCTTGTATCTGCTAACGCGTACCGCGTCGCCCACTTTGAGCCTTGCCGGACCGGCGATTTTTACATGGCTGTACACCGTTTTCAGGAGCCTGTCGGCAACCGCGGGGGTGACGTCGACGGGCCGATGGTGCGATGCTTGCGCGCGTTGTACTCTGTGACGAGTCGCGGCAATAAATCCGTCCACTTGTAATTTCCATTGAGTGTAAACATCTTCCACATGGCGTTCTTCAACGTGCGATTGAACCGCTCGACGACTGACGCTTTCATTATGGAATACGTGGAATAGAAATTGATGTTTTGTTTCTTCAAAAGTCGTTGCACGTAGGTGTTGTAAAATTCCTTCCCCATATCAGTTTGTAGGTTTTTCGGACATCTTTCGCTCTCCCGAATTATCTCGGCGATAGCGTCAGCCATCTCGCTTCCGCCTTTAGTCTTGAGGGGCACGGCCCACGCGTGCTTGCTCAACACATCGATGACAGTAAGTATGTAGTGGTAGCCTCTGTTGAAACGTGAGTACGCCTGCATGCATGTCAACGAGGTCGGCTTGCCACAGATCATCGTATCCTCGAACTATGACGTGTCTCCGGGGAAAATTCTTGCCGGAGCATGCAGCTCCTCGACGAGGCTTCGCTTCTCGGAATCGTTACGTCCACTCGATTTTGACGGTCTCATGTCTCGATGGTGTGATCGTTGGCGTAATGGTATGCACGAAAAGAGTATTGTGCGATATATATTTTCTAACAGCTCCGAAATACAGACCCGCTTCCGAAATACAGACCCGTTTTCCGAAATATAGACCCGTTACTGAAATACAGACCTGTTTTCCGACATACTGACCCGTTTTCGAAATACAGACCCGTTTACAGACCGTTTTCCAAAATACAGACCTGTTTCCGATTCGCTGATACTCGACTTAATTTACAATAAAACCAGTCTCACGAAGTTCCTCGATAATGGACAGCATCTCGTTGTCATGCGCGTTGTGACCGGCTCTCTGCGAAGCGTCGAGCAATCGTAAGCGGTCCACAAGCTCATTGGAATCATCCCAGTGCACGTAATCAATCGCATTGTTGTTTAGCGTCATAGCGCGCGGTAATCCTTTTCCAGATTTCGTCTTGGACCGGGTCTTTATCCCATCGTCCGGCACTAACGGTGCGATTATATGGTTGTACTTGTACCTCCTAGTACCAAGTTTTTGACCTTTCACGCTGTAATTGCGCTTGTGCACATTTGTTGCCAGAAGTATACTCTTGTACTTTTGTAGATCCTCCGTCATGTACTTTTCATCGTCGGGAAGTCTCTTGAAAATCAGCTCGAAAAGACCGGGTGTACCTTTGTATCGCACGCCATCGAGAATTATATTATCATCGCTGTCCACGTCGAACCGTTTACTACCGAGCCTCATTCCATTCTTGTCGAGATGAACGCCATACGTAAAATCTATATCACTCTTTGTACCGCTCCTTTTGGTATGCGGTCCGCGTAGAACTGTCTCGATATATTTTTGGCTCAGCGGACCCAGGTGCGTCTGCAACGCTGCTTGACCCTGTCGCGTTTGTATCTTGCGTTGAACGGCTGTCGGAAGCGAATCCTCCGTGGTTTGGAAAACATCTTCGGATTCAAAAGGTTCGTCGATCTGTGTGGCCACCGCCTCCACCGTCGCTGGATGTATGGCGCGCGGTGTGGATGTTATCAACGATGCTTCCAGTGTATTCGATGCTTCGTATGATTTATACTGTTTTGACTCGATCGGTGAGTGAACTGGTGAGACTCGACGTTTCTTTACATTTTTTAGTATCGCATCCTTTTCACGCTTACGACCGTACAACGTTTTAATCTCTACGTCATCGATCGGTTCGTCTTTAATCGCGCGCACCCCGCTGGAGTTGTCAACGATTTTTTGCAACGGCTCAATGATTGGCTTAAAATGAGTCTTCACAGCAATATCATCCTCGATGTTATTGGTCTTCAAAGCGCGATATTTCTTGCGAATTGATTCACTCGTTTTTTTAATCTCTCTCGCAATCTTTTCACGTTTGTTAATATCATCGCTCCCAGCCATGCTGACCGCTCGCTTTTCACTCACCGGAATACAGGCAACGACTAACCGTTTTGCGGTATAGCAAACATGTTAAATCCCTTTCTGTATCGTCCATTTTTGAGCGCGCTGTCCTTGTCTATCACTAGGAAA
>NW_011961335.1:0-2305 GCF_000949405.1 Vollenhovia emeryi
CATCGGTCTGCAGTATGAACTGCCTGTTAAAGTCTGGGCATGCCAGCACCGGTGCGGACGTTAGTATTTCCTTTAATTCGCTAAACGCGTTTTGCTCGGGGTTTCCCCATGCCCATTTCGCGTTTTTCTTTGTGAGTGCTGTTAGCGGTGCGGCCACGGTAGCGAAATCTTTAATGAACCGGCGGTACCAGGACGCGATTCCCAGGAACTGTCTTATTTGCCGGACGGTTCGCGGTGTCGGCCAGTCGGTTATGGCCCGTGTTTTTTCAGGGTCGGTGCGTATTCCTTGCCTGTCCACGATGTGGCCCAAGTACTTCAAGCTGTCAACACACAGTTTGCATTTCTCGGCGTTTAATTTTAGTCGTGCTTCCCGTAGGCGGTGGAACACTTCCTTGAGTGTTGCTATGTGTTCGTCGAAGGTTTGCGTGCATATAATGATGTCGTCTAAGTATACGAAGACTCGCGGTTCTAGCTCCGGGCCTAATATGGTGTCTAATAATCTCTGGAACGTTGCTGGTGCGGAGTGCAGTCCGAATGGCATCACCCGGAACTGCATTAACCCTTTGCCGGGCACTGTAAACGCGGTTATTTCCCTGCTTTCTTGGGCCAGGGGCACCTGCCAATATCCGTCCTTCAGATCTAATGTTGACAGATATCGGGCTCCCCTTAGTTTATCCAGTGTGGCGGTGATCTGTGGTAGCGGGTATGCGTCGTGTTCGGTTACGTCGTTGACTCGTCTAAAGTCTATGCAGAAACGAGGCCGTCCGTCTTTTTTCTTGACGATTACCACCGGGGAGCTCCAGGCGCTGTGGCTTGGTTCTATGACTCCTGCCTCTTGCATTTTCGCGACTTCTGCGTCTATTACGGCTTGCATTGCTGGATTTCTCGGGCGGTATCGCTGCTTTATTGGTGTTGTTTCTGGTTTGACTCGGATCTTGTGCTCCAGTAATGTTGTCGGTCCGGTTATTCCCTGGAATCTGCTCAGTTCCTCCTGTAGCATGTTGTGTAGCGTCTCTTTTTCCGCTGCGGATAGGCTGGTGTTGGTTGTGCTCCCTGTGGCGTGTGTTCTGCCTCTTCCTGTTTTCGTGCCGTTCGGTGGTGGCGGGATGCCCCTACGTAGTCGTGCCCACAGATCCACGCCCACTAGTACGGGATTGTCTAGTGTGGGCAGAATTTGGAATTCGTGGGTTACCTCTCTGCCCCACACTTTTATTGGTACCGTGATTGTTCCTTCGATCGTGGCGCCTGACCCGTCTGCCAGGTGCACCTGTCCCGTGCCTTGTCTAGTCGGGTACCCGATGTTCTGTATGTCTCGTGCGGTATTCGCGTTTACGAACGATGCCTCTGACCCAGTGTCCAGTAGTGCTTCGTATTGCAGGTCGTGTATATTTACTGTGACGTGTGGTCGCGGTAGGAATTTGATCGTTTCGGCCGAGGTGTACGCTACTCTGCCCCGGCCTGTTGTGCGTTTCCCGGCGGTGGGTGACAGTTCCTGGTCAGTACTCCGTCTTTCCCGCATTGTGAGCAAAATTTTCGCGGTATCTTTTTGCAGTCGAATCGCGTGTGTCCCCGTTGTTTGCATCGCCAACAGCACTCGTTTCGATCGTACGGCGCGGTCGCGGCGCTGGTATTCGTTTTCGGTGTCGGTTGTCTCGCGCGACATTGCTCCTCTATGCTTTCTATTTCTCTCGCTCTGCGCAGTAAATCGCCGGTCCTCTTTATTGTTTCGCGTTGGATATGGTATTTGTACCGTGGGTGCATATTCTCGAATAGTAGGTCTAGTTGTTCCTCCGGTTTGTACCCTCCTGCCCTGCGCATCATTGTCGTTAGTTCTGTGGCGAACTTTTGATATGATTCGTCCGGTTTTTGCAATCGCGTTTGTATCTCTCGTATTAGTTGTTCGCGGTAGCGACGGGGTAGGAAGTACTCCCGAAAGTCCTGTTCGAATTCGGCCCAGGTTTCCCACTGATCGCGATTATTTCTAAACCATAGGAGTATGTCTCCTCTTAACAATTCTGGCAGTCCGCGGAGGATCTGCCCGTCCGCGAACCCGTATACGTCTTTTAGTTCTTCTACTCGCTCTAGGAATGCAACCGGGTCTTTTCCGTCGAATTGGCAGCCCCATTTGCGTATTTGTCCCATGACTTTTGCCTGTGTATCGGTGTCTACTTTCGCGGTGTTCGGTAATTCCGGCTCTACTTGATCTATGTTCGCTACTTTCTTTTGTGTATCGGTGTTTTCTTTCACGGTGTTCGGTAATTCCGGCCCTACTTGACCTATGTTCGCTACTCCTTTTTGACGGTAT
>NW_011961336.1:0-2306 GCF_000949405.1 Vollenhovia emeryi
CCAGCTATAGGCCCATTTGCCTGCTGGACGAGGCGGGTAAAATGATGGAGAGGGTGATAGCCGGGAGACTTACGGGATACCTGGAGGGGGGAGAGGGCCAAGGGCTCTCGGACAGGCAGTATGGCTTCAGGGAGGGACGGTCTACAATAGACGCGATTAAGCGGCTTAAGTCCCTCTCTGACCATATTGTGGGGGAGGGAGAGGTGGTGCTGGCAGTCGCCCTAGATATTGCGAATGCCTTCAACTCCCTCCCCCATGCCGAGATCAGGAGGGCGTTAGTGAGCCTGGGAGTCCCTGCCTATCTGAGGAGGATTATCGAGAACTACCTCGACGATCGTAGGATATCCTGCTCGGATGGGCAGGGAGAACATCGAGAGTGGCGAGCGGGATGCGGCGTCCCGCAGGGATCGGTACTGGGGCCGATCCTGTGGGACGTCGCATACAACAGGGTGCTGGATGCAGCCCTTCCCACCGGCTGCACGACCATCTGCTATGCGGATGACACGCTGGTCGTGGCCGGTGGGGAGGGATGGGAAGAAGCAGCGCAAAGGGCGAACATCGCAATCGCTGCGGTGACAAGGGCGATAAAGGCCCTGGGATTGAGGGTGGCGGCTGCCAAAACGGAGGCCGTCTACATCCATGACGGCTCCAGGGGACAGCCACCGGCATCCTGGGTCGAGGTGGAAGACGTCCGCGTCCGGGTGGGGGCCCAGATCAAATATCTGGGCCTCCACGTGGACGGAAAATGGAGATTCGAGGAGCACCTCAAACGGCTGACGCCCAGGTTGGATAAGGCGGCGAGCGCCTTGTCGCGCCTGATGCCCAACCTGGGCGGTCCGCGTGGGAAAATTCGGAGGCTCTATGCAAACGTTATCAATTCGATAGCCTTGTATGGAGCCCCGATATGGTCGACCGCCCTGACGGAGAATCGTAGGGCCATTGCGGTCCTAAACAGGACCCAACGACGCATGGCAGTCAGGGCGGTCCGAGGTTACAGGACCATTTCCCACGCGGCAGCCACACTGATGGCCGGGATGCCCCCGATAGCCATAAACGCCCGGGCACATGCTCGGGTGTACGAGCGAGTGGCAGAGCGGAGGGCGAGGGGGATCCCGGTCCCGCCGAGGGTGAGGAGGCTCCTCAGTCTCCGCATAAAGGAGGAGGTGAGGGAGGAGTGGCGAGCCTGGCTGGCCGAACCGGGCCGTGCGGGTAGGAGGACGGTTCAAGCCATCCTCCCTCACCTAGACGACTGGGTTGACCGGTCGTGGACGCGGGCGTCATATAGGACGACGCAGGTACTCTCCGGGCACGGCTGCTTCGGGGAGTACCTGCATAGGATTCAAAGGGAACCCGACCCAGGGTGCCACCACTGCACCGAGGAGAGGGACACGGCGCAGCACACGCTGGACAGCTGTCCAGCGTGGGCAGAAGAGCGCCGTGTCCTCATCGCAGAGATAGGAGGGGACCTCTCGCTGCCGGCCATCGTGAAGGCCGTAACAGAGAGGGAAGAAGCGTGGGAGGCCTTCGCTCGCTTCTGTGAGCGTGTCATGGTTCAAAAGGAGCAAGCGGAGAGAGAGAGAAGGGGAGAGGTGAACCTTCCCCCGGACCCTGGAGGGAATGGTGGCCGGCGGGGAGGGCAACGAAGGAGAGCCCCCCGAGGAACGCCAGCACACCTACGGAGGTGGTAGGAGTTACCGTCGCCAGCGAAAACGACGTAACACCGGAAGAAGGAGAGGAGGCAGTCCGAAGCGATCCAGGAGCTCGGACGAAGAGCACCACTGGTGCTGAACGAGAACGGAAGGGGGAGTAAAGGCGTCCAGGTCCCGCCGTAAGAATAGGCCTGGGGTATCTCCTGCCTCTCGTAAAAGGCGAGTAAAAGGAGCATCAAAGCTGGGAAGTCCTACGGGACCCCTGGCGGGCGGGTTGGGGCTGGAGACCCCAACCCGTCCTCCCCCACAAGTCACTAGGGGGAGCGGCGGGGAGCCGGTGGCACCCTCGCCGCGGAGAGAGGGAGAAGGCCCTTGTAAGGGCCAGGGCCTCAACTAGGCCAGAGTTGAGCGCGAGTCAACGCGCGGCGCAGACCCACTCCAACGAAATGCGAGTAGCGATGCTGGAGTGGGTCAGTATATGCGCAAAGAAGTCCACCCCCGGTGGTTTTAGTGCGGTAGGCGTCTCCGTTGCACTACTGGCTCTGGGCTATCTTCCCAGGTGCCAGGGAGACGAGTCCCACACACCACCCGTCCCCTTCTCCAGAGGGGGCGGGTGACGGTCCATGAGGATTTCCACCGGGTAAAAAAAAAAAAAAA
>NW_011961337.1:0-2306 GCF_000949405.1 Vollenhovia emeryi
GAAACATCGAAGAAAATTAGATTTCGCTCATAAAGCTTCCTCCATGAGGAAGCCATATGCAAATTTCTAATTTGCACACTACTTTACTTTACTTTATTCTAATATTTTTTACGTGTAATTGACTATGTTTACACGGCACTCTAATGGGATTTAATAACAACCCTAGTTAAGGAGCTGGCCAATCACAGTCATTCCGTTCTTCTAAGGAATAGTTGTGATTGGTCAATTTTATAACTAAAGATGTTATTAAACACGATTAAGGGTGACGTGTAAACGTAGTCATTGTTAGCCTTGAAAGATTCACATGCGAAATTGTACAGTATAAGTCATTCTATGTTCCTATCCTAAAAAAATAAACAATCGAAACCGAACTAATATGGTTCGCGGAATATGCCCATAACTCTCTATGGAAATGGAACCTATAATTGACGATCTATGTATAGAGAATATTAAATCTTTGTATACAGGGTGTCGGATTCGCTTTGGGCCATTCCAAAGATTATAGTAGATTGGGTCAAACTGAGAAGAAAAGTTATATACCATTTTACAAAATCCGTAATTATTATGGCGTTATTAAGAAAAACGTCTGAGCCAATAAGTGCACGGAGGAGCTGAAGGCCGGACTCGGCAGACATGCAAAATGATGTATTATTCTCCTACCACCAGAAAAACTTTTTCGGCGCGGTGTCATATGTCGCGCGTTCGCTCGCTGCGCGCCGTTCGCCTGCTCACCGCTCACCGCTCCCCGCTCGCCCCCGTCTCTCATCGATCGATGCGTGACTCCACCTCTCGCTATCGGATCTTGAGACATGTCAACAAATGCACCATTCTGCCGAGTCCGGCCTTCAGCTCCTCCGTGCACTTATTGGCTGAGACGTTTTTCTTAATTACCCAATAATAATTATATATAGTATATAACTTTTCTTTTCAGTTTGACCCAATCTACTATAATCTTTGGATGGCCCAAATCGAATCCGACACCCTGTATAAGTGAAAATATTAATAAATGTAAAAATGCTTTACATATACTGTTAAAAAGAATGTTTTACACAAACCGTGAAATTCACTTCCTGTTCATATGAATAATTATATTAAAAATATTTTGATATTGAATATATTTCAATGCAACTGTTTTAAATTTCATATTGTCAAAAATTAAGATAAAGAAAATCTCAGTTTATCTTGGTGGCAGTTTTTTATTTTTAACCCTTAAATGCATCATGTTGCCATTCGGCAACATACCGATATCTAGGTGGATAGCGTTGAATGTATGTACGGCATCGATATTTGAACAAAAACAATAACTGTTTCAGAAGTTTTCATACGCAATAACTTATGTTTCATATGTTTCTAATTTCATGGTGTTGCCATTCGGCAACACACCCTTTTGTTCTTGAAAAAAAACAGTAAGATAGATTTTTTCTCATTTTTCCCTTATTGTACTCCTTTTGTTGTATCATATTCAGCAAAAAAATCATAAAAACAAAAATCATGCATTTAAGGGTTAACATAATTTTTTCGGCGTCGTCAAACTCGCCAATTACTAACTTTAATGTCGTCGAAATATACAATGTTGTCAAAGTAGTTAATTCTCAGTCGTAGTAAAGTTTGACGACGTCGTCGAAATATAGGATTAAACTGCTAAAATTTTGACGACGGTAGTCAAAGTAACCAAATGTCGTCAAAATAGTGAAGGCATAGGATAAAATGTTGTCAAAACAGCCACGTGACATACATATATGTATATATTTTAAATGGTCTATATGTATAATATGGGTCATTCCATATTTTCGCCTGAAAATTTTTTTTCTCGTTCTAGAAAGGAAAAAAATGACACGTATTTTTTTTTATATGATATGTATTTTCCAAGTTATTGATTTTTTTATTTTTAAAGTGCAACAAATTTTTTTTTCAATAATGCTTCTACTATTCAACGAAGAGTATAAAATACATGATTAAAATATGCCATGGTATCTACTATTTAGTCCATGCTTTGATGAAAACTCAGAAACGGTATTTAGTACTTTCTATGCAACAATTAAATAAACAAATGGAATTATCTCAAAAGGGACCTCTTTGAATTGAATCATTTTTTGTGTAATTTGTTCGTTAAGTACACAGAACTCTGTGTCAAAATTTGGGAGTGGACCGTTGAATACTTTTCGAAAAAAAAATTTTTTTGTGTGACCGCGCGCTTGGAGCGCGCAACGCGAAGCATAGAGTCGAGCGCACTCAAACATTTGTAAGTGAGTCTACGATATTCCGATGAGGTTTTTATGCAGTTTTCACAAATACAAGTCGGTAAA
>NW_011961338.1:0-2306 GCF_000949405.1 Vollenhovia emeryi
GTTTTATCTGTCCCTCAATTTCTTGTTGATCCTCAAAAGAACACCTATAAGGTTTTTTTGCTATGTATCGGTTTTCTAACAGTTTTATATGGGCTTCATAATCTTTCACTTTTCCTATATCGTATTTGTTTTTAGCAAAAAGCGATTCGTATTTATCTACTAATTTATATATCGCATTCTTTTTTTTCTTATCTAAGTGTTCAGTTTTTATGTCGAAATCTTTTATGGGTATGAACTCGTTCCAATTTATTTGTATTTCCCTATCATGGGTTTTTTGTTTAGTTATATTTTCTCCTGACGCTTGCGAAATCTGAAGGTTTTCATCCTGACGTAATCTGTAATCTTTAATACTGTCGAGGCCTATCAGAATATCGTATCTAAATTCTTTATTGTCGGTTACGAAGAATCTCGTTTTCTTTTCTGTATCAAAAATTTTTAATTTAAGGTATATTAGTCCTTTTACTTTGTCCTCTCCGCTCATAGTCCTGAAGGTGTAGGGTTTTGATATTTGCATGTTTTTACCTAATTTTTTAAAAAATTCGTATTTAATCATCGTGATGTTTGCTCCGGGATCGTATAAGCCCTTTGCCGGTTGATTTTCTACGAACACCTTCAATCGGATAAGCGGAGGCAAATCTAGTTTTTTTGATCCGGAATCTCATCATTTAAAGCGTCTTCTAACTCTGTATTATTAGCTACTTTAATATTTCTATTGAGTGATTTCCTATTCCTACAAAATTGTTCCGGATGATAGCGGCCTGGGTGTCCTAATTTTTCGCAAAACGTGCACGGTGTTTTTTCTTGTTCTTGATTCTTATTTGAGTTCAATTTATTACTGTTGTTCGGAGTACCCGTATTTCTGAACCTAGATGTCTTATTCGCGAATGATTCTAACTGATTGAGCTCTATCATTAATTTACTCTGTGTAACGATCTCTCTTTTGTTTAGTTTCTCGCGGATAAAGTTTCTCGCGGAGGTAAGCCTACTACAATATGTGTAACTCTAGACTTTTCAGTAAGATCGGGGTCCGCGTCGACAAATAAATTTAATTTTTTTACAGCGTATTCTGTTAATGACCCTTTTATAAATCTAAAATTATACGCGAATGCGGCTTCAGACCACCCTTTATCTCCATACGTGTCCAAAAATGACTGGCTCCATTCTGTCCAAGTTGGGTTTTCTCCGTCGAGGAGCTTCCGGGTAGCTGCAAACCAGTCTGTAGGGGAGCCTTCCAGAAATAGGCGTAATGCTTCAGGGCGCTGATTTTCCGTTATCTCCATCCTTTGGCATTCCGATACAAACGTTTTTAGCCACGATTGCGTATTCTGGTTCCTACCGGTGAACTTCTCCACGACCATATCCTTCGTCAACGACGATAAACTCTTGTTCTTTCCCGACGTGGCTTGTTCGTTGGTCAGGGGGGTGTTCTTCGGCGCGACCGATTCGTCCAAATATATGCCGTTGAAGCAGACATTTCCTTCGACATCGAGATATATTTTCTTAAGGTCGTCCCCCAGTGTAATAACGAGGTTCCGAACTTGTCCGCGCTTCTTTATTGACTTTAATCCTCCTTGAATGACCGCGTTTTTCATTAGTTCTGTGTGGCTGGACGTTAACCGAGCTTCCGCTGGAAATGTGTAGACTTCTTGGTGGTCGCATAATTGTATGGCTTTGATACAGTGGACCGTTGTCTTTGAATCTGAGGGGGATGCTTCCGCCGTCAGCAGGAATTTAGCCCGGATCGACATCTCCGAAATTAGAGACGTTCTAGATTTGTAAGATAGGTTTCCTTTTCGTCTATCTTGACAAATTTATTCGCCAGATGCAGTTTTAACACTGTATTTACAAAGTAACGACAAAATTATTACACAAAAATAAAATTAATCAGAAGTAAGTAAACGAAGAAACGCACCTGAATCTAGAACGAAAGTAACTATTCCGAAGGCGAGGAGAAGTGAGCACGGAAACACTGCGTGAACGATGCGCACGTATCGGTATACAAACTAACAGTGTTCAGCAGACTTCGACAACCGCCTAAGGACCCCCACTCGAGCCATGACTCGGCGCTATGTGTTACTCGTAGCTACATTCGTAACCGTGCAATACACATTCGGGTTCGTCTGATTTGGTCATTATAATCGTGACCAGATAACTTAATCACGCAAGTCTAAACGAGATTTGCCATTACACAAAGTTTAAGATGAGATTAATAATATGACGAATCTTACATATACAGGGTGGGCCATTTTAATTTATACAGTCGATTTTTTAAAAAACTAAAAGAGATATGAAAAAATGTTTTAGAC
>NW_011961339.1:0-2307 GCF_000949405.1 Vollenhovia emeryi
CCCTTCCGCTCCGACTCAGGAATGACCGAAGCAGCCGTGCCCCGTCAGAACCTGAGTCATCCGGAAGGACAACCCACCCCATCTTCTATCGACCCACTGGTCGAGGAGGGGCCCGATCGCACCGACGACGCGCAGCCCCGGGGTACCAACCCCCGAGGCTATCAACTCTTGTCGCCACTTGGCGATTGTGCGTCGTCGGTGCTGGAGTCTCATCCGAGCGCGGTGTTTCTCCAACATCTTGATTGGCCTCCCCTCCGAGTCGCGGCTCGCGAGGAACATCAACCTCTGTTCCTCGGCCGCGTACTCTATCGGGGGGAGACCAGAAATCACCGCCGCAGCGTTGTACGCCACAGTCCGGTAGGCCCTACATATCCTCGCGGCGATCGGGCGAATTGCCCGCGCCATACCGGTGCGGGCACGCCTTGATGCCGCGAGCCTTGGGGCCCAAACAGGGGCCCCGTAGAGCACCACCGACTTGACTACGTTGGCGTACAACCCACGCACCTTGCCATCCGGGCCGCCCAGGTTGGGGAGGAGGCGGCCCAACTGGGTCGCTCTCGCTCTCGCCCGGTTAGCGGCCGCGGCAAGGTGGCCCTCGAACCTCCATCGGTCGTCCAGGATCAACCCGAGGTACCTCATTTCCCGGGTGATCCTGACGAGGGTTGTATCCACAAGCAGGGACAGCCCCTCGGGTGGCTTGCCTCGTGCTCCAACGTGGAACACAACGGCCTCGGTCTTGCCGAGTGCCACCTCGAGGCCCAGCCTGCGGATAGAGCTGACCACCGCTCCCGCTGCCACTCTCCCCCTGGAGAGGGCCTCCCCCCAGTCCCGACCCCCGGCCATCACTAATGTGTCGTCTGCGTAGCAGACGACGTGACAGTCGGGGGGGAGGGGAGTCCGCAGTACCGGGTCGTACCCCATGTTCCACAAAAGTGGTCCCAAAACGGACCCCTGGGGCACTCCCCGGCGCAGTTCCGCCCGTCGGCGCACGCCGCCTTGGTCGATATACTCAACCCACCTGTCCCTCAAGTAGTCGCCCACGACCCGCTGGAGATACAGCGGTATCCCCAGATATCGGAGCGACCTCCTGATCACCTCCCAGGGGAGGGTGTTGAATGCGTTGGAGATGTCCAACGACACCGCCAGCATCACCCCCCCCCCCTGAGAAGTCACCTCGTCCGAGAGGGCCCGGACGCGACTAATCGCATCCATAGTCGATAGGCCCTCTCGGAATCCGTATTGGACCCCGTTGACGTTGGGGCCCACGTGGGACAGGTGCTGGACGATCCGGCTCGCGATGATACGCTCAAAGAGCTTGCCGGATTCGTCCAGAAGGCATATTGGACGATACGCCGACGGCACGGATGCGTCCTTCCCCTCCTTTTGGAGGAGCACCAACGTGGCGCTCCTCCACTGCGGGGGGAAAGACCCTCTCCGGAGGCACGCGCTATACAGTCGCGCGTAGTGCTCCGCAAGGACGCCCATCGCCAAGGCGTGGACCTTCTTGTGAAGGCCGTCAGGGCCAGGGGCCGTGTTGCCCCTTAGTCCCCTTTTGACGGCCTTCCGGAGTTCATCCGGCTGGACGTCGAGGGAGTCGTCCCAGTCCGGGGTTTCTTCCCCAGACAGTGAGGGTGGGCCCTCCTCCCCGTCATCGTCGGGGAAGAGGGTGCGCACCACCCTCTGGACGAATCCCGCGTCCAGCCGCTCCGTTAGAGGGGGCGCCCATGGCCTCAATTTATTGAGGACCATCCTATATGGGCGCCCCCACGGATCTTCATTTAGGGAGTCGATGAACTCCGTCCACGTCCGGCCCTTAGCCTTCTTGATGGCCTTGCGGAGGGCCACCTTGGCCGCCAGGTAGCCCTCCCTTGCCCTTTCGGCCGCCTGCCCGCCCTTGCGCGCGTGGCGGGCGGATACTCGCTGCTGGTGGACGGCTTGCCGGCGTAGCTCGGCAATGTCTTCCGTCCACCAGGACCGCCCGCCGAGGCCGAGTTTTCGGGATTGTCCCGATTGCGCACATAACCGATCGGACACGGCAATATTTCCCGATCGGACACAGGCTCCATCGGACACAGGCCCGATCGGACACAGGCCCCATCGGACACAGGCCCGATCGCACACAGGCCCGATTGGACACAGGCCCGATTGCACACAGGCCCGATTGCACACAGGCCCGATCGCACACAGACCCGATCGCACACATTTTGTATCGGGTTTGCGTATTTCTGTGCACACAAGAATATTGTGCTTTACAGAAATACACAAACCCGATACAAAATGTGTGCGATCGGGTCTGTGTGCGATCGG
>NW_011961340.1:0-2308 GCF_000949405.1 Vollenhovia emeryi
CCCTGTGACTCATACCCGTCCAGGTGTCAAAAAAGACAGGTCAGCACCTAGCGCGATGTCATGACCGTGTGCTCCCCCTCCTCCCCGTGACCCCCTCGCCACGGAGTACCCCCCTCCCCGCTGTCCCCTCGCCGCGGGGTACCCCCCCGCCCCGCTCCCCCCTCGGAGCTCCCGAGTTAGAATCCCCCTATATACCCTACTTGTACCTATGATAAAAACAATTTTTATTTTACAGTTTAATAATAATTATTGCATAAAAATAGTTTTACCTCGCAGAGATAAGAATGATCCGTTGGTATCCAATTGTCACGACCCATATTTCGTACCCATACAGCTCGACGTTCTGCATTTTTGGGGAAAATTCTCATTGTATATCCTTTTTTGGAGGAATTATTGCAAAATTGGTACGAACATCCGCCCATTTTGGATTCAGTAAGTCACTTAATAAATGTATCCTTTATCTGTCGTGATTTTGTGGTTAGGTCCTTGTGGTCTTTGTCAGCTACACAAGTGCAGTAGTGCAGCTGAAAAGAGCTAACTATACGATAGAGTGAGATAGTGTATATTTCTTTCTCTCTCGTAGGATTGAGCATAAACATGGCGGACCGGCTTGGTGTCTCATCTCTGATTATAGTGTCTCTAGGTTCGGCACGGTGTGTTCGTAGTCGGCACGGTCCGTTCGGAGTCGGCGTGGTACGGCGGTACGGTGTGTGCGGCGCAGGCGCGATGCGCGTGGTGTCGGCGCGGTGCGTGCGGCGTCGTCGTGGTGCGGCGCACGGTCTTACATACAGGTACTGAAATATATACTAAGGGTAAAATCACACGATACGGGAATCAGCGTGCGGGACAGAGGATGCGTGATTCGGACAGCCAATCAGCGCTCTTCCGCATTTTTCTATTCCGCATGTCTTTCGTGCCCTGTGCACACAGTGCGTGAAAGACCCGAAAATGACGCGTTCCAGGAAATAAACACAATTTAAAGAAATAATTATTTACTCAAAACAGTAATATTTGTTAATTTTATTCAAGTATACTATTTAAAATGTTGAAATAAATATCACTGCGACAGTATTGAACAAATTTTATTTAAAATTATATTATTACAAAAATTGGTTTTGAATCCTATGACGCATTTTTGGTCATTTTCCCGCATCATGTGCACAGGGCAGGCTAAAATTATACGTATGCGTCATTATTAACCTATGTCTTTGAAGTGTCTGAGAATTTTGGAGCAAAGATTAAAAATGGATAATAAATTGTTGATGTTACAAGAAGCTATTAAAATTGTAATGAAATTTTATGTAAAAACTCCAATGTTACCTTATCGAAAGAAAAAAGTGAGATCAACGTTAACCAAACTATTTATATTGTATGAAACAATATCGAAGAAAAAAGTTCACAGAAGTGTATGGGTTAGACCAATTTATACCGTAGAACGACTTCTACAAGGAGACAGTAACAATTTAGTTACAATGTTAAGAACAGCAGATCCATCATTGTATTTTAATTACTTCAGAATGCAGATGGACATTTTTGATAAACTGTTTGTCTTAGTGGGTCCTAAAATTGAAAAAGAATATAATATAAGGGAACCAATTCCCTCTCGAACAAGGCTTGAAATTTGTATTAGATATTTAGCTAGTGGTGATAGCATGAAGTCTATAGGAAATGCCTTTAGAGTCGCTTCAAACACAGTTTCTAAAATTGTGCATGAAACTTGTAATGAAATTTGGAAAACATTAAAAGATATAGTTATGCCTGTACCAAGTGCACAAGAATGGAAAAAGATAGCGCAAAATTTTGAAAAACTGTGGAATTTTCCTCATTGTATTGGAGCGATTGATGGAAGGCACATGGTAATAGAGGTAATAATTAATTTTAGCTCTCTCTTTATTTAAGGCATATTGATACAAATATGTTAGAAATGCTTAATTACATTTCAGGCTCCTCCGCATAGTGGTTCCATTTATTTTAATTATAAAAAAACTCACAGCATCAATTTCACTGGTGTTTCTGATGCACACTATCGTTTCATTTTGATTGATGTTGGAGCAGAAGGTCGTCGCAGCGATGCCCAATAAACACAAGTACGTCCTATGTACGTACAATGAACATCCATGCCGGATATTGTGTACATACATCGAACGTCCATATCAGTTACAGCTGACGTACAAAGAACGTCCATTGTACATCCATTTGCAACTCCAATAGACATCCATAAGTTATCCATTAATGAACATTTATGGATGAATTATGGATGAATTATGGATCGTATATGGATAAACTATGAATCTATAATGGATGAACT
>NW_011961341.1:0-2308 GCF_000949405.1 Vollenhovia emeryi
GCCATCCTGGGAGCTGCTCACCTCGAGGTTTGATAACAAGAGACTCATCATACAGGCTCACCTTGACGGTCTCCTTAACCTCTCACATACCTTACCCAAGAACGCCGCATCGCTCACCAAGCTAGTCTCAACGGTGTCCGAGATTGATAAGGCTCTAAGTTCGCTTGGCATGGCGGAGCACATGTGGAATTGCTTCTTGGTCCATCACGTGTCACGCTTCCTGGATAGAGACACCAGAGAGGCGTGGGAAACCTCGCTTGGATCATCTCAAGAGTATCCGCGCTTTGCGAAGTTTGAAACCTTCCTCAATGCCAGGGCTAGAGCATTGGAGAGAGTGGAGGCTGCACCACCTTCCTCGGGCAACTCATCGAAGGTCACACCCAGCTCATCTAAATCTGCTAACAAAAGGGCGACTGCTCATCAAGTATCTGCTCCCTCACATGCTCAGTCATTCTCTGCTGCGGCTCACCCGTGCGACATGTGCAATGGACAGCACTTCATTGTAACGTGCTCAAAGTTCAGGGATCTCACGCCGGCACAACGGAAGACCACCGCAATCGACAAGAGGCTGTGCTTCAATTGTCTGGGGCGCCACAATGCTCGCGCATGCAGATCCGCGCTGAGCTGCAAGACATGCTCAGCCAAACATCATACGATGCTGCATGTGGAACAGTCTGCTGCTGCATTGACTCCTGCTCAACCTGCCTCATTACCAGCTCACTAGGAATCAGGTGCAATCGTCAAGGAAACAATTCAAGCTCACGTACATTATTCAACGCTGCTTGCAACTGCAATGGCATGCATACACTCAACGGTCTCAACACATCAAGCAAGGCTTCTCATCGATCAAGGATCTGAGCTCACATTCATCACGGAGGATCTCGTCAGACAACTCAATATACAACGTCGACACGCAACTGTCTCAATCATTGGCATTGGAGCCAGGAAAACGACTAGGACCAAGGGCGTGGTGACGCTCACGCTTCACTCCTATCATTCTAAGCACACTGCCATTGTTCACGCCCACGTCCTCAAAACACTAACGACCATTCTACCATCTTTTACAGCACCTCAACAAACGTGGCCACACATAGAACCTCTGACATTGGCAGACCCACAGTTCCTCACGCCACGCTCAATCGACATCATCATTGGAGCGGATGCATACGGGCAGATTATCAAGCCTAACATCATTAAACGATCTCCTGACATGCCAATCGCTCAACTCTCAATATTTGGTTGGCTAGTGCTTGGTCCAGTCAGCTCGTCACCATTACAAATGTCGACTGCACATCACATCAAGGTTAACCAGTACGATCTCGATCTTCAAGAATTGCTGACAAGGTTCTGGGTGCAAGAAGAACTACCAACTGATGCAGCAGACCAGCTCACCTTGGAAGAACAACAATGTGAAGATCATTACAAGGCCACACACTCTAGAGATCCAACGGGACGCTACATTGTACGCATCCCGCTCAAGCTGCCAACCAGTTTCTTAGGGAATTCACACAATACTGCTCACCATTGTCTCCAGCGCATTCTCAGACGACTCAACAAGGATAAGGAATATCAGAGCCTCTACATCAAATTCATGACCGAGTATGAACAACTCAAGCACATGGTGAAAGTTGGATCACAACCATCCGATGTTCCGCCATATTATTTGCCTCACCATGGTGTGCTCAAACCCGACAGTACAACAACAAAACTGCGGGTTGTCTTTAATGGCTCAAGTTCGACCTCATCAGGATTATCTGTAAACGATCTCATGCACACTGGTGCCAATCTATTGCTCAATGTTTCAGACGTTCTCTTGTGGATTCGTAGTTACAGGTACATCTTTGCCACAGACATAACAAAGATGTATCGACAAATCAAGGTACACCACTCAGACTGGGATCTGCAGCGCATTCTGTGGATCGACGAACATCACAACGAAACATCATATCATCTCACCACGGTCACTTATGGAACGAAGGCTGCTCCATTTCTCGCAGTGAGGACACTCATGCAACTAGCAGAAGATGAAGGCTATCGATTTCCACTGGCAGTACCATCAATCACTCGCGGGAGGTACGTGGATGACATCTTTGGTGGTGGTGACACAGGAGAACAGCTCATAGAAATTGCCCATCAATTAGAAGATCTCTGCCAGGCGGGCGGATTTCCTCTTGCCAAATGGCACTCCAATCATCCAGAATTGTTAAACGCCATCTCATTGACAGTCTCGATCAACTCACCAGTCTCACTTGACGATTGCGCAACCAAAATCCTCGGATTAAAGTGGCTGCCTCAAGAAGATGTTTTC
>NW_011961342.1:0-2308 GCF_000949405.1 Vollenhovia emeryi
CACCCGAACTTCTCCGTTTCTTCCTCCTCCTCCTCCTCCTCCTCCTCTCGCTCCCACGCACGTGCGCCTCCTCTCTCTCTCTCCTTGTCGCCCGTCCACCCTCCTTCTCTGCCACAATCGTTTCGTCTCCCTCGTTCCTCCCGCGCCTTTCTCGCCCCTCGCCCCTCCCTTCGGCCGTCATACTCGCCCACCTCCCACACCCACCGCCCTCCCCTTTCGCCCTCTTTCTCCCCATCTTTCTTCTTCTTTCTTCGTACGCCTCTCATTCTTCTCATCCTCCATTTTCGTCTTTTTTTTTTCTACGACCGTCCTCGTCCCGCCCGCGGCCAAGGATAGCCGACGAGCGGTTCGACAGGGCTAATCGATCGCCGGCGATCGATGGTAAATCGCGGCACGCGCCGCGACGATCGATTGAGATAGATCGATCGTAAGTGCGGGCCCGCACGATCGTTACCCGTGCGGCTACGTCGGCCGCATCGACGATAAGGTACCACCGCGAGGGAGAGAGAGGGAGAGACGACATATAACGGTTACTCTCCGCGCGTAGCGGCCCCGACGAACGAACCCGGAGCCGAATTTACAACGGATCGTACGTCCTTTCCACCTATGGACCGAGGACATTATGCAAATGAGTCGCGCGAGCGGCGAGATTGTATTTGCGCGAGGATGTCGCAACGGCAGATTCTTGAAGATGCGACCGGCAGAGGGGGAGGGGCGGACGGGTTCGCGCTCACATATTTACGTAGGTGATCTTTTTTTAGATTCCACACTAGCGAGCCTCCTTGAGCATCCCCGTCTTCGTCTTCGTCGTCGTCTTCGTCTTCATCGTCGTCTTCGTCTTCGTCGTCGTCGCCGTCGTCGTTATCCGCGTTTTCGTCACCGCCGATACAGGCTTCTGTAATCTACTGACAACGCTGACAGTTTCGTGGCCGTAAATACGGCTCTTCGAAATACATTACACGCTGTCTGCGTAGCGGGGCAATTCTTAGGTAGAACACCACGGTGTTCGATTCAGCTTCGGTTTGGCTCGGCGCACATGTGTAAAGTTACGGACGATTATCGTGGCGGAAAGTTTGCGAGAAGTATGTACCTCGTGGAGCAGCAGTCGCTGTAAAGAAGGTCGTAAATATTGCAAACTGCTCGACGACGAGTTTGGATTCGGGTGATGCATTCGTAATTTCGATTACTGAAAATACTTGGCGGGGTCAACGTATTACAAGGCCTCGCGCTCAAAATTACATCGACGAGTGCCGCATTTCAGATGCATCCGCCGAAAATACCGGATAGGAAGTCAGCGATTTTTAGGACCAATTTGCACGAAAATAATTCTGAGCGATGCGCAATTGAAGTTTGTTCGAGAGTGAAATAACGTCTCTTTATTCAGTCACTAACTGCATTTTCTTAAACTTGGTTTAATCCTAAGTGGATTATTCTTTGTGAACACGGAGATTCTTGCAGGTGGCGGTTAATGATTGCGCATCGTTGCCTAAATTAATTACCGAACGAGTAAACGGGAGCTCGCGGCAAACGGTTTGGATCACTCCGATTTTGCGCGAGGGTTTCGAATTGAATATGAAATAAGTTAGGATATACGTATATATGCGGGTTCAGAATGGCCAAGTATGAAGGACCGGAGTGCGGCTGAAACGCGGGCAGACCCGGCAGTATTATCAATCGGTTTTACCGGATATATGTATACAACATCTCTAATAACGCACACCTATATCTTCCCTACGTTTTCATTACTCGCGATGTAATCCCGACGACGCCGATAAACAATTAACGATTGCGGTATTAATCGGCCGCGTCGCGATGCGGCTCGCCATCCTCATCATTGTCGTCGTCGTCGTCGTCGTCATCGTCACCGCCGCCGCCGCCGTCGTCGTCGTCGTGGATCGCGGGGCAGCGCGATCGATCTCGCGGGGAGAAACGAGCTTGAATTATTATTCCCCGGAGTTGATTTCCGATTCCGTTCTCCGCGGGACACGACGACGGTGCGCCGCGATGTGCCTCGTGTAACCAAAATAAACCTCGTGTGTACGCGCGCGGTCAGCGAACGAAAAAAAGGAGAAAAAAGACGGCGGAGGGGAGGGGGAGAAGACCACGCGAAAATATCGGAGCGCGGTCCAGCCCTCTCGCGCGCGAGATCGATCTCGCGCTCCTTTTTCCCCCGCTCTCCGCGCCCCGGCGGTTCTTATTATTAATCGATTCGAATTATCGATCGCGCAGTCATCGCCGGCCGTCGCTGTCCGCTGCTTTCGCCCTGGCCGCCTCCGCCGCCGCTGCCGCCGCCGTCGCCGCCGCCGCC
>NW_011961343.1:0-2308 GCF_000949405.1 Vollenhovia emeryi
CCGAAAACTACGGAGCGCACTGTCTGGACCTCATCATCGGCGATCTGGGATACGTGGACATCGAGTTCAAGGTATTAATACACCTAGACACCGAAAACTACGGAGCGCACTGTCTGGACGTCGTCATCGGCGACCTGGGATACGTGGACATCGAGTTCAAGGTATTAATACACCCCTAGACACCGAAAACTACGGAGCGCACTGTCTGGACGTCGTCATCGGCGACCTGGGATACCTGGGCATCGAGTTCAAGGTATTAATACACCTAGATATATCAATCACGAGACATCACGAGACACGTTATTATTAAATAAATCGGCACAAAGGTTAGGTTCACTCTATTTACCGGCGCTCGTATAAGTCGGTAACGTCAGTCACGTCAGCCGCGCTTGCGAGCGCCACGTGCGGCAGAAATATGAAAAGGAGGTTGACGACGACGACGACGACGTCGACGTATCTTAAAAAATACGTGATAATTCAGACCCGTGGACTTTGCATTGCAATATCTCTACTCATGGGGCACGTAGGAGAAAAGTAAAAACACTTTTATTATGCAAATCGTACCCAAGCTATCGATTAAGCGCAGTCTCAATTTCGTCGGATCAGCCGTTGTTGAGATCCGAAATTCTGAGGGCCCGTCAACTCGCGTACTCGCGTAAACTACACGGTCGGTGTCGCGCACGTGGCGTTTAGCTTGTCGCTTAATTGTTTTCGCTTATACTTGGCGCGAGATACTACCGTGTCTCGTGATAACAAAGTTTATCTTTTTAACACTTGTCCGTTCGATTCAATCACTGAAATTGTATCTGCTGCTAGTTGTAACTCTAAAAACTTTGAGAATTTTGTTACTTCACAAATAAGAAAAGAAACTATTTGTTTTTTACATGTGTACGTAATTATATTGAACACGGAGCTACAGCATCGTTTTACAAATTACGAGCAACATTGTTAAGTTCATTATATCCATCTGCTAGTAACAATATAACTTGTGAAGACAATGTTTGCGATTTATTTAGTAAACTAATGAGAACGTACAATGTAAATATTGAAACAATTAGTTGTCAAAATCCTCAATGTTGTGCAATTCATTCGCTGAATAAACCAGTTTTCAATTTAAGCGCGAAAATAGTCTGGGAAAAAGGAATACGACATTTGAACGAGAGTGTAGATGAATTCATACGTACAAAAACTATCTACTATCAGAGCTGTTAAACAAACTCCGCTAGAAAAATTATCCAAATTCGTGATTACTTATGTTTAAATATCGAACTTTTTTATGAATCATCGATTCGTTGTCCTGATAAGACTTTTCCAAACACTAATTTAAATGATATTCCAACAACATTAAATGTAGTAGAAGACAAATATATTTTATGTGGCGTAATCCAATTTATACCACCTACTATTATTAATGGTATTGGACATTATGTTGCATACGTTAGGTCACTCACCAACAAATGGACAGAAATTAATGATCTCAATAAAGAACCAAAAAATATTGTTAAGTTACCGCTGATTAGAATATCGCTATTACTTTATGTATTAGTTTAAGTAATTTTAATAATTTTGCTTACCATGTTGGCCAAAGATAACATTAAATATTCATGCAATGGTAGTATACAGGGCGAGGCATTTAAAACTGTTTTTCAGAATATTTGGAAAAATACAAATCGGATTAAAAAAAAGTTGCAATAAAAGTTGTTCACCTCGAAGAGGGTCACCATTAACATAAAGCTCGACCCCCTGCACCACCCCCGGGGTCGGGAGGGGGGTGACTTTGAAATTGATGGATATGGTTGCAGAGAAGAGTTCACACGTTTGCGTTTATATACGTTTAATTATAAGCAGCGAGAACATAAACGTCCTGCATGCGCGGCAAAAGGCAAGAAGAACATTGACATAAAAGTGTACATAGTGGCGTGCCTGCGTGTTGCGCGCCTGCTGCCGTATCCGCGAAACTCAAAAACTAAAAGGCGTGCTTCCATCGCGGTTGCTTCTGATTCGTCCAGACGTCAGGCTTGCTGTGAGCGCCGCTCCAACAGAAATCTTAAATAGAAACCCCTATTTTTTATTGCAGATTTGGATTCTCCGTGAAAAAATATATAACTTTTGTATGAGACATTTTTTTCGTTTCATGATAGATGGCGCTGTAATCGGCAAAATGAAAATGAGTTGAAAATTGTTGAAAAATGGTAATAACTCAAAAAAATACACATCAGATTAGGAACATCAAAGTAAATTTTTTGATATTTTTGAAAATGCTATCATGTGACACCGTCTACCCTCCTGCAATGCATTCTTAGCAGGG
>NW_011961344.1:0-2313 GCF_000949405.1 Vollenhovia emeryi
ATGGCTACCACGCCGACTACGAACTCGCACTTAAAATTCAGTGGCGAGGGTATATAAGGACCTCCGGCGGCGATGGAAAACAAGAAGCCGAAGAATAATTCTCCCGACGCTTCGCTACCTAATAACCAAGTAAAAGGTTATTAGGCAGCACAGTAGGTCGGAGGAGTTGTTCTTCCTCTTGTTAAGTTCCTCTTGTTGCCGCCGGCAGTGATCTCAGATTTGCGTTTCTGCCACCTAGCCACCGCGGTAGTGAAGGATGGCGCGTGGTGTGGCGCCCGGCACGCACACAATCACGCGGTCGTGTAGCGGACGGCGGGCTGCTCGGCGCGGTTCGGTCGGCTTCGGCGGTAGAAGAGGACAGACGTATATGTCTTTTTTCTCCGCGCTATAATGGAATATAGCTAGCACGCGTTACATACTATACGTTTCAGCTAACAATTTTCGAAGTAGCGGCTAGCGGCTTGGCTTGTCTATATCATCTCGCGTCTGTTTTATGCATGACACACTACCGTGTCTTAACAAAATAATTAAAATAACAGAAAAAATAATAAGAATGATAGGTGTCCACTCTTGGCCAACGTGTACGTCTTTTTGTAAAAAAATCATCTGCTAATAATTTTAATGATTAAAATAATTGATTAAAAAGATGATTTACGATAATTTTATTAATAGTACACATTTGTATTAAAAATCTATTAATTTGCACAAATTTTTAACGATGAACAAGAATTGAAGGATTCTCTCCAGTAAAAAGTGAAAATGTATCAGGCGACAATGACTGAAGAGAAGAATAAGTCTATGTACACGTCAGTTTTTGTAAATAGAGTAAACGTACACATTGTTGCTCAACAAAAACCGCGAGAAGGTGATAATCTCTTTCGTCGGGAGAAAATATACACAATTGTTTTCTTTCATACAAAATTAAAGAAAATGGTAAATATGCAGAAAAGGTCACACCTTACTAAGAGAAAGTATTAAAATTTTTAGTTTTCAATTTGTTATATCTCCTAAACCAATGCCGTCCCCCACTTGATTCTTGCGGGGAATTACTCAGAAAACTCTCCCCTACAACATATCTAAGTGGCGAGGAAATCGGTGAGGTGTGACCTTTTCTGCATATTTACCGAGAAAATAATTATATACATTTCCTAAAATGAAATATGAATGATTGAATAGATTTAATGTAGCATAGTGAGAGATAGTACAGAGGATAAAATAGAAGATACGTAAAAAGAATAGATAAATAGGTAAAAGGATAGTTAAAAGGATAGTTAAAAGCGCTATATACTTTACTTAATATAATCACGAGACACCGTAGTGTCTCGCGCCAAGTGTAAGCGCGTGTGCGAGACCGACCGTGTGTAGTTTACGCGAGTACGCGGGTTGACGGGCTCTCAGAATTTCTGATCTCAACAACGGCTGCTCCGACGAAGTTGAGACTGCGCTTAATCGATAGCTTGGGTAAGATTTGCATAATAAAAGTATTTTTACTTTTCTCCTACGTGCCCCATGAGTAGAGATATTGCAATGCAAAATCCACGGGTCTGAATTCTCACGTAAATTTTTTCGTCGTCATCGTGGTCGTGGGCATCGTCAACCAGGCCAGTGGTAGGGGAAAAATCCTTTTCACTTTTCTGTCGCAACGTCGCGTTGGCGCTGCTGACGCGACTGATTACCGACATTACCGATGTTACCGACGATGACATTATATACTTTGAATCATAGACTTCTATAGACGGAGCATTAGCTACAACTCTGGACAAGAGGGGTTCTGATATTCGGGGCGCGGAGGCACTCATCTGACATCGACTCTTTCCGGTGAGATTCGGTAATATTCGGTTCACATTTCCAATCCCCATCCAGGATCATCCCCACTCCAAGTTGGAGGGGATGATTCGTTCGGCCACGCGCGCGCGCACGCTCGCACACAAGCAACGCGCCGTATATACGTGTGCACAGGTATTGGAAATGTGAACCGAATATTACCGAATCTCACCGGAAAGAGTCGAAGTCAGACGAGTGATCCCCTTACCGCGATTATCAGTTACCCCTCGTACAAAGGGTCCGTCTATAGAAGTCTATGCTTTGAATTCGATGTCCACGTGTCCCAGGTTGCCGTTAATACTTTGAACTCGATGTCCACGTGTACCAGGTTGCCGATGACGACGTCCAGACAGTGCGCTCCGTAGGTTTTGGTATCTAGGTGTATTAATACCTTGAACTCGATGTCCACGTGTCCCAGGTCGCCGATGACGACGTCCAGATAGTGCGCTCCGTAGTTTTCGGTGTCTAGGTGTATTAATACCTTGAACT
>NW_011961345.1:0-2308 GCF_000949405.1 Vollenhovia emeryi
AGTGTTCGGGCGTGGCCGATGACCCCCCGGACTTCTGAGCTGCCGATGAGGATGTCTGTGTACCGTGCAGCATTGTGTGGTGCCGGCCCGAGCAGGTCTTACATCCTCGTTGAGACTTACATGCGCGCACACCATGACGCCCCAGGCAATTGAAGCACAACCGCTTCTGTATCGCCACCGTGTGCCGCTCGGATGGTGGTAGCGCCCGGAATTTGCTACACATCACTATAAAATGCTGCGCTCCGCAGCAGTCGCACGGGTATGATGTGTCGACCTGATGAGCAGACTGATGAGTAGCCTGGTGAGCTGTCGTCTTCTTCGGTGGTGAGGATGCTCCGCGGGGACCAGAATGAGCTGTCGATGATTCTATTCGCTCGAGAGCCCGTATTTTCGTCGTTAGAAACTCCTTGAGCTTCTCGAACGTGGGGTAGTCACGCGTAGCGCCAATAGAGCTCTCCCACTGCTCGTGTGTCACGCGATCCAAGAGTCGCGTGACGTGATAGACGACCGCGCAATCCCCGAGCTTGTCCGTAACTTCGAGGGCCTCCAGTCCCTTGAGCGCCTCCGTGACTCCCGAAACCAGCCGATCCAGGGACGCCGCCTTCCTTGGCACCGGGGTCGAGCTGACGAATAATTTGTCAAGGCAGGCTTGTATGAGCAGGCGTTTGTTCTCATACCGCTCCTTGAGTAACTCCCAGGACGGCATGAGCGAGTCTCCAGACATGAGAAAACCTGCGATCAGCTGAGCTGGCGCGCCTTCCACCGACGAACGGAGGTAGTGAAGTCGCTCGACGTTCGTGAGCTGCTCGTTGTTCATGATCAGGCTGGCGAAGAGATCTCTGAACGCAGGCCACGCGGCATACTCCCCAGTAAACTTGGGGAGTGAGATGTCCGGCAAGCGTGAGTGCGTCTGTCTGGTCTCGCCGGACGATGAGCTGGTCTCCGGTTGAGCGGACTGAGCTGTCAGTGCGTGGCGGAGCACGCCTATGATCCGTCGCGCCTGCAGGTAGCACCGCGACTCGTCGAGGTGAGCATTCCCTGAGAAATACTCATCGTTGATGAACGCGGCCGGCCAGGAGACCTGAAGGTAGGCGTGTTCCTTGATGAAGGCCTTGTGCGTTTCCTCGACCTGCTGCTGAAACTGAGAGACCTCCTCGAGCGAGGTCTCCGCTGGGACAACCGGCAGGGAGTCAATGAGCTCCTTGAGTAGCGTAATCCGGCCCATCTGAGTCCGAGCCTTCAACGCGAGCTCCGGTGCTAGCCGGGCAGGAGACGCCGTCCTCCCCGACGTGCGGTCTCCCTGTGGCACCTCCAACACCGGGGTTTTCGGGCATTCCGTCTTGCCCGTCTTGTTCTCGTCCGCCATCGTGAGAGCGAGAAGGATGAGACGTCTCGTCGGCCGAAGAGAATTTGGATTCTCCGGAGGAGAGTTGAGCCGTCACCGATGAGATGTCACGCGAGAAAATCGTGAGATCACGTGATCAATGCGAGGGACCGAATACGTGCGCGTCGCCGATCACGCGGAAGGGCCGTGAGAGTACTTGGTCGCTGCGTCGGACCGTATCTGTGCGCGCCGACGATCACGTGATAGTTGCGTGTTGAGCTAATCCGTCCGAGAGCCTCGCCGCATCCGGCTCGAAGGACCAAAAAATGTTCGCGACTCTCTTTTGGGAGAGCTCGCTGGACCGCTGCGGTTGGAAGCAGGGCTGAGAGGACTTTGCGGCGAGAGAATCGGGGAACGGATGTACGCGTGAGAGGTTAGAAATCACGTGATCGTAACTCGAATCGATTGTGTAAAATACCGTGGTCCGTTTAATACATGTAAAAGCTTACAGTTTGAGCAGTCTAGGTTTTAATGGAGATGATCAGTCTCTGTGTCACTTGCACGGGTCGATTATATTAATCGATGACCGGCCTCGTGATTGCGGATGCCCGTGAGCCGTGTCCACGCGACGCCGGCGTGCGATGCGTGGTGAGCTTGAGCTGCCGGTGATGCTGTATCCCGAGCTGTCCTGGTTGAATCGCACTGCTGAGTTCACTACGTGTCCACACTGAGTCTATCCGTGATGAAGAAAGTCCACTATAGCACTTGAGAATCTTTTGCACTGCACGACGCGTGTACTTCGTACCGTAGCCATGAGCGAAAAAGCTCCGGAAACGAGCGTGAAGAAGCGCCGTCGCCTCGCGTTGCGATCGGGCATGCGCGCGCAGCGCCCCTGTGGCGCTGCACGATCCGACCCGGCTGATGCTGCCATCACGCCGGTGACGAACAGACCGAGATTCATGATTGAATCCGGAACAGTACATG
>NW_011961346.1:0-2308 GCF_000949405.1 Vollenhovia emeryi
GCACGTAGGAGAAAAGTAAAAATAGTTTTATTATGCAAATCGTACCCAAGCTATCGATTAAGCGCAGTCTCAAGTTCGTGGGATCAGCCGTTGTTGAGATAAAAAAATCTGAGGGCCCGTCAAGTCGTGTACTCGCGTAAACTTACACGGTCGGTCTCGCGCGCGTGGTATAGCTTCGCTTACACTTGGCGCGAGACACTACCGTGTCTCGTGATATTGCTCGGTCGCGCTATTCGATAGAGGAGATCGCGCAATTGTTTCAACAAGTCGTATCGCGGGCAAATAATGTTGACAATTCGCAGATCGAACGTACCCGCCGTTAGTACAGTTTTCGTAAACTCGTTGAATTTATAAAACTGTCGTCGGGTCATGAAATACAGATTGCCGTCGATGTATCTGAAGATTGACGTCACTCCATTCGGTATGCCTGGAAAAACGGACTCGATGGTGTGATATTTGCTAATGCTGTCGGAGCAGTCGTCTATCTCACCGACGAGATATCCGTCGTACACCACGTACGATTTTCCTTTGTTTGTATTTACAGCAGCGTTTATTTTCGCATTCATAGGAATTCCAAATTCGCGAAACGTTCTCGGCCACGTTGACACTAGCGTGAAGTCGGAGTAATTGACTTTGTAAATTTTATCGTCGACGAATAGAATCAGATGATCCGATGGCGTTTGATACACGGCGGAGATGCGCGTGAAGTTCGAATGAATGAATGGCATGTAGTTAGACAGCATAGGTTCGCTGTAGGTCTTTCCATCTATGTCGATCGCCCATATGTTTTCCATATGCTATATAAATTCGTCTCTCCAACAACAGTATCGCGTCGACGCGTTTCAAGGCACATAGATCCGGTGGAGCGTTTGGTGTTGGACGAGGCGGCGGTGGTGTTGGCGGCGGCATGGGATTCGTTTTCGGTGACACATCGGTATCCGTAGCGCCATACAGATTCTGTATATTTATAATGTCTTCGTTGCTGAGCACAACGGGACGGGGGTCTACTGGTGCGAACGCATACATTATCGACGCATTATTGGTACTATGATCTAATCCTAGCGCATGACCGATTTCGTGGGTCAACACGTATAACAAATACGCTTTGTCCGATGGACACGTATCTACCTCGACATGTATGTACCACGGTTCCGTCTTGTCGACGTGAATCTCCGACGTGTAATCCGGTGCTCCATTAGGATAGAAGGCGTGAGCCAGTGTGCCACCGGGACCGTCGAGAGGGTTCGTGCAAACTTCACCGTTTCGCGGCTCGACGAAAGTGTGATGGGCCGCGCCCCACGATAGAAGAATATTTGGCCTTACCACGTCACGCTCAAACGTTAGCGTCGAATGCGCTTGCCAAACATCGAACGCCGCCCGCGCCCGAGTCGTATCCAAGACCGGTTTGTTGGCCAAGTGAAAATTCCACGTTAGATGTTTTTTCGGCCACCTACGCGTATCTTTCTTTTGCCCCTCCTCTTCAAAATTGGCGATAGAGCGTAGACCGCATCGCGCTTTACTCATCTGGTTTAGAGTTTCGTTGTTTATCATGCCGGTAACAGGTAATTTGTAATACTCTTGAAACAGGCTGATTGCGTGTTGAAGAACGAATGTGTCCTCGCTGTTCGCTAACTTATCAAAATTCTCGTTTAAATACCCGTATCTCTGCAGATATCGTATTACCATTTCGTTATTCTCTTTCCCCACGGCTCCATTTTCGTTAATCTCTTTCCCCGCAGTTCCATTGTTCTCTTCGACCACGATTCTCTTCTTATTGTTGACGACAGCACCGTCAGAGTTAACGGTGAGAAGATACAGGATCTGTAGCCACATTATGTACACGGCTAATTTTGGCAACATTGCGACTCGCGGTCGCTCTCTCTAGTGGTCCCCAATACGATGACTCACTTCGTACTGACTACTGACTATTGAGTATATTATTACTGTACAGACTCTTTTATACCCTCCTGCCTTACACTTCCTCCCTCTTGTCTTTCCACAGCTGCATTCGACTAGCAGAGTGGCGCAATGGAAGCGCGCTGGGCCCAGAACTCAGAGGTCCGTGGATCGAAACCACGCTCTGCTAATTTTTTTTTCTTCACGTTACTTGTACATACACAGATATTACTCTACATTTTTTTTCGTTTTCCGCGATTCAATTTTTTTGTTTTATTCTTTTTGTATGATGATAATAGGGACTCATCACCGCGCGCCCCCTGGTAACCGAGGACGCAACAGCGTGCAACTTATATACTCGATTCTTTACCATGTGTCATCGAGTGTACGCGATAGCCGCATGCGTTTGAAG
>NW_011961347.1:0-2309 GCF_000949405.1 Vollenhovia emeryi
TTACACCTTTGATTCTTTTTACACGGAAAACGCGCCGTAGGTAGCAAAATGTGACAATTTCGAAATATATGTGAATTATTAATAATCTTTCTTATGCTTTCTCGTTTACTTGATACCTGTAAAATAAAAAATAATTTTTATTATTAAAAATCTGATGTAGAAATTTGTTAAATGCTAACGGTAGCAAATTACAAAACTAATCAGCGATGTAACAAGAATATACCACATTACCCATTCTCTATATTGTATCACAATTAGCTGCATGTTTTCCCATAACGTTTTCGCAATGAAAAGGCTCATTGATGCGGCAAATATTACGTACATAGTTTTTCCCTTAACAACAGATCTACCAGGCCGGGGCATTTAAGCATATCAATTAGCGTTTGCAGCACTTCTACTTGTATCACCTTCTCGTCATTGGATAACCTGTGTAAGAGAACTTTAAGCATTTTCCTAAAATATTAGACAACCCTGCTGAAAATACCCGATTCAAACCGATAGATATCGCATTGATTTCTATAAAAATTAATCGGTTTCAATTCGATATCAATCGGGCCAATCGGGCACCGGATTGGTGGAAATGCAAGATCAATCGGATTCAATCCGTAATTTGATTGAATCCGGTATTTCCAGATAGAATTAAAGCAGTAACAATCGGTTTCTATCGGATTTTCAGACGAAGTCTGTCAATCGTTTTTAATACAATTTTTCCGGATTGACTTGAATCCGCGCCAATCGGTTCCAATCGGCGAATTTGTATCTGAATTGTCTATTGTTTTTAATACAACTTTTCCGGATTGACTTGAATCCGCGCCAATCGGTTCCAATCGGCGAACTTTTATCACGGGTTGAAACCGATAGACGCGGATCAAAATCTATCTGGAAATTCCAGATTGAACACGATTCAAATCTAACCCTATCCGCGTCAATCGGTATTTTCCGCATCAAGAATCCAGATTCATGCGGATTCAAAATTTTCAATCGGTTTTAATCGGGTATTTTCAACAGGGAATTGTTAAAATCGCCAGGATAACTATTAAAACACATTGCACGTTCGTATACTTACTTTTGTTGTTATTATGAGAGACAACGAGAGAACACGTTATTATTAAATAAATCGGCACAAAGGTTAGGTTCACTCTATCACTTTATTTACGGGCGCTCGTATAAGTCGGTAACGTCAGTCACGTCAGCCGCGCTTGCGAGCGCCACGCGCGGCAGACGACGTTTCTTAACGCGAATTCACAACCGCGGACTTTGCATTGCAAGCAATATCTCCACACATGGGGCACGCAGGAGAAAAGTAAAAACACTTTTATTATACAAATCGTACCCAAGCTATCGATTAAGCGCAGTCTCAAGTTCGTCGGATCAGCCGTTGTTGAGATCCGAAATTCCGAAGGCCCGTCAACTCGCGCACTCGCGTAAACTACACGGTCGGTCTTGGCGGGCGTGGTCTAGCTTGTTACTTTAAAACTTTTCGCTTATACTTGGCGCGAAACACTACCGTGTCTCGTGATGTATAAAATATGTTAACTTACCGATATGTCTATCCAGTACAGCGAACTGTGTACAGACGATATTTTTGTAGAGAAGATTTTGTACAGACAATATTTTTGTAGAGAGAAGAAAGATGTTTTTGTAGAGAAGATTTGCAGAAAAGATAACATTGGAACTTATACTTGGCGTTTTTATTTACCTTTTTTTTAAAGGTACGTTTTTTAGGTAATATCACTACTTTTGTAGTGTTAAATATCACGTACTGTTTATTTATCAAAATATAATTGTGCACAATTATTATTTTATTACGAGAGAGAACCTCGAAATGACCGATTGTGTGATATTAAACGCTAGGGAATAATCGACGATTTGGTACGGAGCCTTCTTGTGTTCCATGATGCGCGGTCGCGTGTTGCAGGAGACGTAAAGGCTTTTTTCTATTTATATCTCGTTACTCGTTGCTGTCTCACTAGGTCCCTGTGTTATAGATTAGGTAAACTATAACTTATTCAAGCGAATAGATTTTTTGGTAAATTACTAACTTTATTTCAATGATACCATGCTGTTCTCTGATTTAGTCCGATTAGTGGAACATTGTTGGTTCGTACACAAAACCCATATAATTTGTATATTATACAAATGTGTTCACGAATTGACAGTTCTAGGAGCAAATTCCAAAAGTGCAGAATCACTCCAGCATCCCCTCACTGACTCGGATGTCAACAACGGCTGATCAGACGAAGTTGAGACTACGCTAAATCGATAGCTTCCCAGGTAGCACATATTGGTTTCATATACGTTTTTTAAAT
>NW_011961348.1:0-2309 GCF_000949405.1 Vollenhovia emeryi
GATGTGCGTGTGCAACGCTGCAGCTGATCGCTCAGCTGACCGCCCCGCGTGAGCCGCCGGGCGCCGCGGCGGTGCGCCGCTCCTGTCTGCCTCTTGTACTCGGCCAGTTATTCGCTGACTATTTCTTTGAATAATTCAAAAACTAAGCTTCGGAGAACATTTTGGTAAGAGAAAAATCGTCTTAGAATTTAATCAGGAATACGACATTTCAGGGACACTATACCTATTTTGAATCACCCTGTATAGGGCAAACACTTATATTAAAGGAATACAGTCGTATATACTTTTCATGTTATTTATTATAGATGTACACTCTGCGTCGCTTATACAGATAGAGCACATTTCTTACACACAGTATATGTAGTAGCAACAGTAGCACTAGGCGATATCGACAGCTACATGAAGCTAAATGTTGCTTTGAAAGGATTAGGAGACAGTGCCTTATACATGGAAACATATAAGTGTATACAATTTTGTCGCTTTGAGTTTTCTATCGTATTTTCTACATTTTTTGTAAAGGACAGGTATGCTTCCATTAAGAGATACTGCATTATACAATGAAACATAGAATAAATTATATGCTTGTATGTATAAGTCAGTATCTCCTAATGGAAGCACCTTTACAAAAACTGCGAAAAAATACCATAGAAAGCTCGAAGTGATAGAATTGTATACAATTATGCTTCAATGTATAAGTCATTATCGCCTTATCCTTTCAATGCTACAGTTAGCTTTATGTCTGTCGATCTCGCTTAATACTACTGTTGCTACTACTGTGTACTGTGTATTAATTCTTATTTATAGTTATATATATATTGTAATAGATTGATATATTTCTTTGTCATTCTTGGGTACGGTTATTTCGTGTCATTTTGTTATTTTATATACGGTTACATTTGATATGACAGGTACTAGTAGTAGCAGTAGCAGCACTAGGCGATATCGACAGACATGAAGCTAAATGTTGCTTTGAAAGGATTAGGAGACACTGCCTTATACATGGAAACATATAAGTGTATACAATTTTGTCGCTTTGAGTTTTCTATGGTATTTTCTACATTTTTTGTAAAGGACAGGTATGCTTCGATTAGGAGATACTGCCTTATACAATGAAACATAGAATAAATTATATGCTTGTATGTATAAGTCAGTATCTCCTAATGGAAGCACCTTTACAAAAACTGCGAAAAAATACCATAGAAAGCTCGAAGTGATAGAATTGTATACAATTATGCTTCTATGTATAAGTCATTATCTCCTTATCCTTTCAATGCTACAGTTAGCTTTATGTCTGTCGATCTCGCCTAATACTACCGCTGCTACTACTGTGTACTGTGTACATCATTATCTTATTTATAGTTATATATTGTAATAGATTGATATATTTCTTTGTCATTCTTGGGTACGGTTATCTCTCTCTCTTTCATCTGAAACACAAACGTACACATCTCTGTTACATACAGTGTTGAAAATAGAAAACACCATTTCTTACTTACACAGATCCACTTGGCTTTGCCTTCTTCACTCTTGTTTCATTCATATCCCCACGCACATCAGATAATCGTCGTACATAGTCTTTCAAGGGCATATTCATTTCCTTGATAAAGGTAAATATTTGTTTTCTGAAACCACACGAATATGGTACATAAATACACTGTATAATTACACGAAAAAAACGATGTATACTTACAATGTTGCAAACATCGTGTCGTGCACTCGTATGTGCACCTCTAATGTCACGAACTTGGGCATGGTCGTTTCCAAACGTTCGAGATCCTTATATATCTCTCGCACCATTCCCGATAGAGTTTCCACGTTTTCGGTGAACTCCGTCACAGTGGTGTTCAGAGCATCTGTCAGGACCATTAAGTCATGTAGTTGATCCATTATGTGTGAACAGACGACGCTTCAATACTTTTACAACTTGAAACCGCGCACTTTGAAATTCTGTATGACTTTGACAGGTCTCGTACGTTTTAACGATGTATTTATACCGTTCAAATCGGAAACTTTCCCGCGATATGCACCACTGTATCGCCACGGTCTCATCGAACTGATATATAACGTCAGCGTCTAATCAAAAAGATATTGCGAAACGTATGGGTGACAATTTGTAACACTTTGATTATCATAAACCAAGGACTAATCGAAAGGATATACCGTCACCGTTCCTGTGATATGCAGATGCACCGCTTTATCGCCATAGTCTCATCGAACGGATATATGATGTGGGTGTCTAATCAAACAGATATTGCGAATTGTTATTTTTGTGACGCTTTGCGATTGCAACAGTCGCTGTACGAATTAAA
>NW_011961349.1:0-2309 GCF_000949405.1 Vollenhovia emeryi
CCCCACACCGGCCCGCCGTTGGAGTTGGCGGGCCTCAGCGCTTCCCCCCCAAGAGGGGGGGGGTTAGGTTACTATTTTTACTATTTTTTCCTTTGACAAACAATTATCAAGATATCGTAAATAGTTTTGTAAACTTTGAAACTTTATATCTCTGGAATGGCTTATGCAAGGTAACTTATGAGAGTGTTTTGAAAATGTCTCGATGAGATCTACAACTTTTAACTCAAGGAAAAAGTTAAATTCCATTTAAAAAATTAGTTGTCTTTAAAATTTCTTGAAAACGACAAATTTACGATATGACATATCGGAATCATGTGTTCCCCTTTATAACATACAAATTTTGTCTAAAACATTTTTTAATAAAATCATTGGTTTTCGAGATATTACAGTATAAATGTTAAAATAGGACGTCCTGTGTATGTGTGTTTGTGTATGTGTGTGTATTTATATATTATATATATAAAATACATTTAAAATCCAATTTACTTTTTAATTAATATATGTTTTACAGTTTTAGAAAGATTCATCAAAACGAATTTTACCACAGTACATAATAATAAACTTAATAAAATGATTGGGTATGGTTCTTTAACCGATGAAAGTTACAAATTAGAAGTGCACATTATGAATTTTAATGAACAAGATTATAACGATAAACATTTTGCTAAGGGGGATAAAATTGAATTAACTGGAATAATGCAATTAGGTAAATTATCAATAAATTTTCTAATACCAAAAATAATAAATTTTAAGTACGTTTTTTTATTATACAATACAATATACAATATAAAAATAGTAACAAAATTGAAAATTATTCTTTTATAATAGTTTATTTATATAAAAACATTAAAAAATTTTTAAAGTTATAATACATAGACAATATATGAAAATAGTATTAATAAAAATAGTATTAAAATATATATAAATATATAAATATATAAAAATAGTATTAATGTTGTATATTTTATAACAAGTATCCGTATATCTAAGAATATAATATAATATATTTTACGCTTGAACCGCTATATTTTTCATGGTTCAAAGTATAAAGGATGTGAAGCAATTAAAAGGACGACTATCGCTAACAAAAATATTAAAAGTTAATCAATCACTTTATAAGAGGACATTGGATATATCAGAAGAAAATGAACCGCAAAAGGTAAAAATAAATATTGTTTAATTTTATAAATTTTGATTTTTATATATAAAGAATTTTATCTTATTTAAAATAATTTTTAGTATTAGGAATTTTTAATTTATTTTACTTTTATAATATCCTACGAGTTTTGAAATATCTTATATACAATATAATATACAGGGTGAGGCGTTTATCTTGAGACAATCATATTTCTTGATTGGAATGGATTATTTCGAAAAAAGTTTCAGACAAAAGTTGTTTGATTTCGAGGAGGCCATAAAATGATACCATTGGTTTAACCTTGAAGAATTATTTGAAGGTCACATAAAGGTCACACCAATTTGTTAAAATGGCATCCCCTACATTTTATTACATATTCTTATAGCTGACCTCGAGAGCTTTCCAAAACGCTATAATAAAGTATTTGTTTATTAAGAACTTTTTGAGTTATTAAGGTTTGAAAGTTCCAATATTTTGACATAAATTACAAAATATAAGAGGCCTCAACTGTTCGATATTAACGACATTCGCGGTGGTAACCTCTTTTTTAGAAAGAGCTAGACTGTTAAGAAAAATATCACCACATGTCTCGATAGTCGAATTGGTATGACACCCGTCACGGATTGAGGGAGTTCCAGATTTGAATCCTGGCAGAGGTGATATTTTTCTTAACATATTCTTTAGAAAAGGAGAGGAGGATGGGAATTAGTATCGTTATCGTTAAATTGATTATCAATTTAATTGTGTGATAATGGTGGAAAAAATGTCATATGACAATATTTTGTATGTACTTTATAGGATATTAGTACTTTACTTCCTCTTATTCACTTTTCAACTATTTTTTCCTGCAGTTTTTATACAGTTAAAAAATAATTAAAAATAATACTGGCATTGAATATATTGGAACGCACAACATTAATAACAATATTATAACATACATAACGGCAAAACAATAAAAAATTTTGATAAAATTTGCATTTTTGAATTACAGTCTAGAGCTTTATAAAGTTTTATATTAAACTTATCTAATAATTTTTCTTATTCTTATATTTATATTTATCTTTATAAGATTTTAAATTGTAATTAAAAATGCAAATTTTATCTAAATTTTTTATTGTATACAGGGTGTCAGATTCGATATGGACGACCCCAAAGATTATAGTGGATTGGG
>NW_011961350.1:0-2310 GCF_000949405.1 Vollenhovia emeryi
TTCTTCGAAATTCTATCTACGGAATACTTACAATCTTATAACTGGCGTTTCGACCAATGGCGTACCGTGCCAGTCGCCGGGTCGAGTCGGAGCGCGTACTTTATCTTCCCGATCCGGGTGCGCCAGCGTTTAACGCCGATGGGCACCCGGATCAGGCATCCATCGACCAGGACGTCCTTCTCTTCCCTCGGTGCCGCGGGTTTTATAAAGAAGGGGTCGCGAGGCATTCGCGGCAATCCCCTATCCCCGACGGCGGAAACGGCGCTGGTCCCTGCGCGAGCCGGGGCTGGTATGGGCTCGGGGGCGGCAGGCATCGCCACTGCGCGCGGAACGGCCGCGACGATCGGCTCCTGGAGGGCCAGGGCGAGGGGCGGAACAACAGGCGCGGCGGCCCCGGCTGCGGAAACGGCGGAAACGCTCTCCCCTCTCGGGACCCTCACCAGCCGGATGGTATGCCGCGGCAGGATGTCGTGGCGGCGGATGGTCGGTCCGGTGGTGGAGGAAACGGTGGGGCCCGGTGGCACGTTCTCCTCGTCACTCAGCTGTACCACCGGGATATCCTCCGGCGAGCGTCGCGGTCCGGTGAGCCCACGGCGGATCATCCCGGGGGTGTCGCGGATACGGCGCGCGACGACTCTTCGCCACAGTTCCCCGGCGTCGGCCTTCCTGGGCCCGGAGCCCGGTGGTCGGTTCGGCGTGATGCCGACTAACGGTGGTCGGGCGGACGGCACCACTTTACGCGGGAGCGTCGGCGTTCGCGAGGTCGGGTCCGTCATCTCGGGAAGTCGGAGCAAGACTGATTTTACTTCGCCCGGTCCGCGAAAACTTATCGGAGCGCGTGGGTGGCGGAGAGGGGGAAGAGCGGTCAACGGTCGGCGACTTCGCGGAAATACAGGCTTCAAGCGAAGTTCGGAGAAGTACAGGTGTCCGGAAAAATTCGCGGAAATACAATCTTCGCCAGTAGTGCGAACGGAATATAAGCCCGGCAGTAGTTTACGCGGGGTACCGGTCCTAGCAGTAGTTTAGCGAAATGTAGGCCCCGGCAGTAGTTTTAAGTGACGGACGGGCCCGTCAGGGGCTTATCGCTTTCAAGTCGCGTATGTGTACGCGCGGCACGGCTCTTCCGCCGTCGGTGGCTTTTAGGTCGAAGATTACAGGCGATCGCACCCGGTGAATTATATACGGACCTTCGTATTTTGGTGCGAGCTTTGCATTGAAATCGTCCGTTTTGCTGGAAAGTTCGTGCGTCCGTTTCAATACCTCTTCGCCTATTCGGGGTTTCCAGTCTCGTCGCCGTAGGTTGTAGTGATGTTGTTGTCGCTGGAAACTCTGTGCTAATTTGATCCTTGCGAGTTCCAATGCCTCGCGCATTTGTTTAACTCGCGTCTCGGGATCTTCTGGCTTCATGTCCTCGGCTTTCTGTTTGCGGTTCCCGGATAATTGTAACTCCCGTCCGTAGTTCAAGTAGGCCGGTGTGTAGCCTGTCGACTCGCAGTGGGCGGTGTTGTACGCGTACGCCAATTCTGGGATAAATCGATCCCACTTTTTCTGTGATTTCTCGATGGTTTGTGAAATCATAGTCTTAACGACTTTATTTGCCCTCTCCACAGGATTGCATTGCGGAGTGTAGGGCGGCGTTAGCCGGTGCGTTACACGGTTTTTACATCGGTTGAGATAAATTGCCGGCCGTTGTCGGTAATTAACGTCCGGGGGCAACCGTGGCGCAGGAAGATCTTCTCGCGGAGCGCCTTAGCTACTGCGCTTCCTGTGGCTTTTCTGAGCGGATGAAGTTCAATCCACTTGGTTAGCTTGTCTTGCAAAACCAGGAGCCAGGTGTTTAAATTCTCGGATCTCGGAAGCGGTCCTACTAAATCGGCAGCCACTATTTCCCACGGTTCCTTGACGTCGAGCGCGTGCAATTTTCCGGGCGGTTTTCGCTGGTCGGTTTTAAACTTTCGGCAGCTGTCACAATTCCGCACATACCGTGCGGCCTCCCGGAACATTCCAGGCCAATAATATTCCTTTGCTAGGCGTACTATGGTTTTCGCAACGCCTAAATGTCCCGCGGTCGGATCGTCGTGATTTCGACGTAATATTTCGGCTTTACGGTCGCTGGCCACGCAGTTCTTCCACTGCTGTGTTTCAGGAGTGTCATTGTAGTCGAGCGTGTGTAAAATGTGCCGATTGAGCTGGCCATTTTCAATACGGTAGTCAGGATTTAATTCCGGATGCTCTTCTACTTCTTGGTACTTTCGGCTGTACCAGTCGGACTTCGGTACTCCCGTTGCACAGATTTCGAGCGGCTGTCTA
>NW_011961351.1:0-2310 GCF_000949405.1 Vollenhovia emeryi
ATAACGTATCTTCAAGTATCATTCATCGTTGCAATACATTTTCAGGATGCATTCGGGGAGACGCTATTAGCGCTGAAAACGTCAGTCTATCTTCGTCACTCACTGTACGTCGAACAAAGATAGAAGACGCTTTTAGCGCTGAGAGCGCGCTCCCCGAACGCACCTTCAGTAGGCAGTTAGCAACATAATCCGTTCAAATTTCCTATTTCCTAGTTACTTTTAGTGGTGGTACCACTGCTTACACAATTCGACGTGACGGCAAGAGAGAAACGAATTTAGAGAAAGAAAGAACACCAATTGAGCACACCATGTAATCCTTACACTATGGTCCCAATGTTCGATTTGACATCCTAGAGCCCGTAGTGCACCGAGAGATTCCGATATAGTGGCGAGAAAAGAGCTAAGTTCCGTTGCAGCTTTATTCTTAAGCGGTTTCAAATTGGTAAGTCTATCGATGTGTGCCGATATGAGAAGCCGCTTATTGTCATAACGCGAAACAAGAGTGTCCCAAGCGATAGCAAAATTAGCGCCGGAAATCGGTAGATTGACAACGAATTTCAATGCCTCGCCGCTAAGCGAGGTTTTCAAATAATGCATCTTTTCTACATCGGTTAAATCCGAGTTAATGAGTATCAAGGATGAGAATAAATCTTGAAAGGACCTCCACTCTAAGAGATCTCCCGAGAATCGAGGTAACTTTATCTTAGGAAGAGAACCAAGTCGTCGAGACACATTATTCGATGGACCGGTATCAAAAGATGCGGATCTAGCGGAAGGGAGAGATGTTACAGAAGGGAGGGAACCTTCCACCTCATCGCGACGCGCGAGCATTTTGGCCCGTGCATGGATGTAAAATTCCTGACATCGTTCGAACATTCGATTTTTTAAATATTCGTGGTCAAACAGCGAATCATTACTTGAACGACAGAGAGCTTCGTGCTCTTCTTGGAATTTATGCCAATTTTGATCGAGTAATTCTAAACGGGTGTTAATGAATTGAAGAGCAATTGGCGAAACTTCATCATCAAAATCAATATCCATCGCATTTTGAATGAGTTGAAAACGACTACTCTGTAAAAGAATTTTCATGCCGAAACTTGACATTGTGAGCGCAACGTATCCGGCTCGAAGGACCAAAAAATGTTGTATTGTCTTGCGCTCGTTTTATCGGCGGGAAATTATATATGTATTCTGGAACGTTGCGCTCGGATGTCGTGGCCAGATTTTCGAGATCTCGTACAAGTTTCGTTCTTCCGACTACAGTGACCTAAAAAGAAGAAAGGAAGGGCAGCAAAACATTGACAAAGATTAGCGTGGTTGTCAAGGCAACCTTAGCGATAGTCGCCGACAGATATTCATCTGTCGGGGAAACTCTAGTGTCAGCCTTGCGGCGAATCTATGTCGGCCATTTTGGAGGGAGCAAGCCTGTCCTTTGGCGAACGACGTCAGCCTTGCGGCGAATCTTGGTCTGCCCGAAGGCGAGACCAATGTCTGCCCGAAGGCGAGACAAAGTCAGCCCGAAGGCGAAGCAATGTCAGCCCGAAGGCGACGCCAATATCAGCCCGAAGGCGAAGCAATGTCAGCCCGAAGGCGACGCAAATGTCAGCCCGAAGGCGAAGCAATGTCAGCCCGAGGGCGACGCCAAAATCAACCCGAAGGCGATGTCAATATGCTTTTATGCGTAAATACAGATGGACCTGAATTTACCTGGTGATTTTATATATGCGGGAGTCTGATGGTATTGTAGGATCCACGGGTTTGCCCCTTCTCCTTGGATAGTTATAGTCGATCTCCTGCACGCTCTCCAACGTATGCCGTCCTCTCGGATTGCAGTCGTCCTCTGCCGGATTTTCGGCTCTTCGTTCCGATATCAATTCCGACCAAGAAGCAAAGGCACTCAACACTCTCTCCTCAAGCCGACACAACCGAGTCCTCACGACAAGAAAAAGACCTCAGCCTGATTCACTTTTGACTTGCACAACGAAATCGGAACCGACACTATTCAAGAAGTAACGGCACAATACAGAAAATCGATATCAATAAACAACCGGTAAATAACCGTTGCCAACGAAGAACTCGTCACCTAGCCAACCGATCCGAGAGCGCTGGCGCGAGAATTTAAATTAAACGATTTCCCCAACATGTAATAATAAATCAATTTTTTAGACATTTGTCTAAAAACATTAAAAATATTATCTATTGATTGGGCTATTAATCGGATTCGTTCTATCGAATATTTCTAATCGGAATTTTGTTAACGGATATCTTTAATTATTACATTACAAATTATTACATTACAAATTTAAAAAA
>NW_011961352.1:0-2310 GCF_000949405.1 Vollenhovia emeryi
TTTCTACCCCTCCTAACAATTCCATAAAGTACGTCTTCCACTCCCCCATCTCTATTCCTTCCTCTACTCCTCTACCTTCCTTCCTTCCCCTGTTTATAACCTCCCATACCTGCCCTTCCGTCTTTGCCTCTGCCGCTTTTCTTATCCATTTCTCGTTTTCTTCTTTCCTCTTTTTATCACACATTTCCTTGTATTCCTTTTTCCTCCCTTTGTATTCCCTCTCCTCTCCCTTTCCTTTTCTCCACTCCCTTAGCACCTTCCTCACCTCCCGTTTTTTACTCTTGCATTCTTCGTCCCACCATCCCCTCTTTCCCTCTCTCCCTCCACCCTCCCTTTCTATCTCTTCTATCGCATTCTTTATTCTCTCCTCCCACTCCTCCCAGTCCTCCTGTACCCCCTCCCTACTTTCTATTTCTCCTATCTTTTGTCTAAAGCTTTCCCTTCCCTGTTCATCCCATCTCCCTCTCCATTCTTTCCTCCTGTTCTTTCTTCTTCTTCCTTCCCTTTCCTTCACCCCTTCCCCTATTGTTATCTCTACCGGATGATGGTCAGAGTCTATTTTGTCTCCTATTACTAACCGTTTTACTCTATCTCTCGTTTCTTTGTCTCCTATCACATAATCTATCACTGTGTTCCCTCTCCCACCTGTATATGTGTATTCTCCCTCCTCATCTCCCTTTATTCCTCCGTTTAGTATTCCCCACCCTCTTTCTTCCATAAACTCTATTAAAGCCCTTCCCTCCCTGTTGACTTTCTTATCCTTCGATCTCCTTTTCCTTCCTTCTTCCTTTCCTTCTAACCTTTCCTCTATTATCTCTCCTCCGTTCTCTCCCGTTCTTGCGTTGAAGTCTCCTCCTATTATATTCCTACTTCCTACCTCTTCTACTTCCATCCACCCTTCTAGTCTCCTTAGTTTCTCCCCAATATTCCCGTTCACGTACACTCCCATTATTCTCCATCTCTCTCCCCCTCTTCTTGCTATTCCTGTTATTATACCTTCATTTCTTATGTCTATCGTCTATCTCCTCCCCTCTTTCGACCCACTCCCTTCTTATCCCCATTACCATTCCTCCTCTCGCTCTTCCTTTTATGTTAATCCTCTTCGCCGGTTGTATCCCCCATTTGTATCCCTTTGGTAAATTCTCTCTCAGTTTCTTCACCCCTTTCTCCTCCACCCATGTCTCCGTCAACACCATTATATCCCACTGTTTTAGAATCTCCCAAAAATCCTTATCTTTCCTTCCTATCCATGCCACATTCCAGAACCCTACTCTCCATTCTGTCTTGTTCTCCCCTCTCCCCCTTCCCCACTCTCCTCCTTCCCCTTCTCCTCCCTCCCCCTCCTTACTTTCCTTCCCCCTCTCTCCTCTACTTTTCATTCCCCCTTCCCTTGCTCTCTTACCCCTCTTACGTTACCTCTTCTATCTTTTAGCACCTCTTCTTCTTCATCCCAGGTCCACCATTCTTCCTCTATTCTCACCTTCCCATAGCTTGTCCACACCTTTCTACCTCGCCTCTCCTCTTCCCTTGCTATCTCTTCTATCCTCCATTTCATCTTCCTCTCCCTCCACGTTAGGTCATCTGCTAATCTTTCCTTCCTTCCCTTTAACAGTCTCTTCTTTCTCATTACCTCTCTTTTCTGTTCCTCACTTTCTAACTTCACTAACAAAGTCTCCGGCCCTTTTCCCCTTATTCCTCCTATTCTGCTCATGTCTTCTATATTTGCTTCCACTCCTAACTCCTTTATTAATTTCTCGAATGTCTCCCTCCCTTTCCCCTTCTCTACCTCCATACCTCTCACTATTACATTCACTCTCCTCTCTTTCCTCTCTTTTAGTTCTAATTTCCTCTCTAACTCCTTCATCCTCTCTTCCACTCTTTTATCTCCCTCCCCTTTCCTTGTTTTCTTCTCTTCTCCCTCCCCCTCTTTCAGTTTAGCTATCCACCTCTTTTCCATCTCTTCTATTCTCCATACCAGTTCCCTTTTCTCCTCTTGCCATCTTAGTTCCCTTTCCTTTAGCTCTTTTTTCATCTCCTCCAGCTCCTCTCCTAATATTCTTCCTTGCTCTCTCAGTCCTTCTCTTATCTCCCCCTTAATCTCCCCCCTTATCTGTCTCAGCTCGTTCATTATGCCCCTTATTCCACTTATTTCCTCTCTCACCCCTTCACTTCCTCCCGCCACTCCTTCATCATCCTCTCTTCCCCTTCTCCCTCCTCCTTCCGTCCTTCTTCCCCCTCGTTCCCCTCCTTCTTTCCCGGAGATCTTGCCATTAAACTGCTTCTCTTAAACACGTCTCCTTCCTCCCTCCC
>NW_011961353.1:0-2311 GCF_000949405.1 Vollenhovia emeryi
TCATTCTATTCCTCGCCGAACACCGCCTCGAGCGGGGCCGCTATAAGGCCGACGCATCTCGCCGCGCGCTTACATTCGCCAGTAGGTTGGGCTAATACGGCGATTTTTAAAATTTCGTATCTCGATAACTATTCGTCCAAGCGCAAAATAGTACAATACTTTTCTGTTTGTCTTAGTCCCCTCTACCTTCCCATGACCGGAAGTCAAAGTCTTGCGTAGCACCCTGTATAAGTACACATGGTCATACAAGATTATATATAAATTGATATAAAGTTATAAACCTTTTGATTAAATCATGTATAAACGATTCTTTCGATACGTATAATTATATATAATCATAGGTAATTACATACAATTTGATATAATTTGATATAATTTTGTATAATTTTATCTAAATTTTTTTTCCCGGGAAGGTTGAATTGGAAGTTGCGATTCTTCAAATATACGGTTTGCTAATTCCTCTAAAGGTTTTCCTGATCGATGTAATTTGTTCTTTATTTTTTGCATATAATTTTCATATTTAAAGCAACTGAAATTGTCTAAAGAACCAAAGGTTAGTACATCGTCAGCAAGATGTATAAGGTTGTGAACATTATACGACAAATACTCATAACCATAAATATTGCCATAATTCAAAACAAAGTGCAATAATAGTGATTTTGCATAATCATTAAATGTCACGCACAGTTGTGGATCAATCAATATTCTTATCGCAACACTAAGGCAAAGAAAGTGATTGTAACAAATTGGTGATATGGACTTCATAACTACAATTCCAGTATACAATAGAAACTGTCGCAATTCTGTAACATTCCATCTATCAATGTCTTCCAAAGATCTAGGTTTCCTTGCAAATTCCAATGGAATATATGGTTTAATTGCTATTAAATGAAGCGAAATTAAATTTACAGATTCTCTCGATAATCTGATATTTTTATTACCTCTTTGCCACAGTTGTAGTAATCGTTTTGTAACACCTAAACAAACGAGATGCATATAGTCAAGAGGAATTTGCGACACCATCCCAATAGGAAGTATCTCTAAAATGGAATCACCAGTATGATGTTCGGGCTGAGAACGATTTCGAAATGAATTATTAGTACGTAAAGTATTATGAGTTTCCAAAAAAACAACTGATCTGATGTAATCTCCTTCTTGTGTACATCTTGAACAAGAAAAATATCCTGAATGACTTTTTGTGTATGTAATGAATGCTCTAGCTGGGGCATCACACAATATTGCACCAATAGCAACACTATATTTGATATTTGAAACAGTTATTCCATTTTGTAAGAGAAAAGTAAATTCATTAATAAAATCAGTCAAAAATTTATTTGCATTTTCTGGCTTGCACATGCCATGATACACACCGATAATAAATGGTGATGTGTAAATATCTATTTCTTCTAGTGATCCCATAATGGGCCAAAATTGACTTGTAGAACTTTTACAAAGTGGTAAACCATCTACATTTAAATTTAATGTTACCTTATTTTTCTTTATAAAAGAAGAATACATCTGTATGGATCGTTCAAGACAAGAAAAACCAAAATGAATATAATAACCCTTGCCAAGAGATTGAATGCGCGCAGACACATTTCGTGGTGATCCCAGCAGAGACCGAACATCATTAGGTAATTCTGTATGACCATTTTTCTTAAGAATTCGAAGTAACTCGTTTGCAGTGCATTGTGGAATGTTACTATTAGTTATAAACTTTTGTAAATCTTTCGATAAATTTTCCTCTTTATTATCAGATAATGACACTCCTTCATTTATCATTGAAGGAGTATCATTATCTGATTCAATGTCATTGGTACTATTTGTATCAAGTTCAATCTCAAGTAGATAGATTATGAAATCCATTATCGTCAGACAATACACCATCTGAACAATATTCTTGTACAGGTGGCACATTGTCACTTCTTTCATTAGTCAATACTGCTTCATTAATATTACTACATTCTTTATGTGACTCGACTGATTTTAACGAATTCGAATTTTTACATAAATTATATTCACAAATAATTAATTGATTCTTTCGTCTTTTAGATATATATTCTATGTCCTTCGGCATGATAACGCAACCAATTGTTTGCAGAAATGCTAAAAAAAGGGGTGTGTACTAAAGTATTTAAAAAGATGAGTTACATACATACAGCAATCAAGATAATTGATAAAAATTCTATAATTTTATTCGAAATATTTTATCATCGAAATTTTTAATAAAAATAACTCACAAATATAGAAAATGTCAGGGAATTGCTTTACAGTGTAGTAGTAAAAAGATCTTGTTTGATATATATACAGG
>NW_011961354.1:0-2312 GCF_000949405.1 Vollenhovia emeryi
AGTTTACGTATTTCTGTATAGCAGTATATTCTTGGGTGCGTTAATAGTCTAAAACTTGGTCAATTATCTGCTTTACAGAACAGTCTAAAGACTCGAAACCCATCTAGTGTTACAGTTTGCATTAAATTTCATGTCTAGAGTCACAGTTTGCCTTAAATTCCTTGTTATAAACACTTGATGACCCATCTAGAGTATCTCCGAAACTATTCGAGTCCGACCCTTATATATATATATGAAATGACTCGGGAAGACATCCCCAACAACATATTTAAAAATGAAGCAAATCGGAGAGGAGGCCCCTTTTATGCATAATTACCTATTATTTTTATGCGAAATATTACCAGGCAAGCCTTTTTATCAATGCAAATAACTATTACGGACTTTCTCATCCGATCTTTTCAGAGCATTAGTCCTGGCCTTGTCAACACAAATTTATCTGCAGGGCACTCTGAGGAGATAAAAAAAGACTTTTACGAGAAAGTACCGACTATTCAACCGAAAGACGTAGCGGATGCGCTCATTTATGCTCTTGGAACGCGACCGGAAGTTCAGGTTCAAACGATCATTTAACGTACTTTCTCCCTGATAAATATAGGAAAATTGTTTTACGCGTTACTTAATTGCAGATTACGGAGCTTACTATCCAGCATACCTGGGAGCTTCCATGAAGAATATCTTCGGTAAGATGCCCGTCTTTTAAAGCGTCAACAACTTTACAAGAAACAACTTTATGCTAATAATAAAGAAACTCGAAGCCTGTAAAGTCTAAGTTTCCCTCACTTTTTCATGTTGCTTTACATTCTTTAAATGAATATAAAATTTTTTACGCCCAAATTGTTCTCCTTTTTTCTATCGTAACACTCGCGTCTACGTTGCACTTAACAATTTCGCTAATAATATTCTTTCTTAATGTACGTCCATTCATATCTCAAACGCGAAGACAAGCAATCCAATAAAATCTGCGACAACAATTTTGCACGCACCTATCTTTGTTTTCTAAAAATAGATATGATATTGAAGATACTTTTCGTGTATTTTACCACGCAAGCACGCACACTCGAAATTTATGACCAATATGTTATCGGGCGAGTACTATAGCTGTCGGATATCGCTATGTTTATCTCGCGCGATGCCTTGTACTTGTACACGTCGCTCTAAAAAGATATACTCGACATTCAGATTTGTGACAAATTCCGCTTATCGCGAGGCAACGTTATCGGCAATACGTTCCCGTGTAATCGTTGCATTCAAATTTCGACGAAGTGGCTGCTACGCGCACCCTGCAGTGGCTACATCCTGCTTGGCGCATGACAAATACAGCGGTGTCATTTGGCATTTATATGTGAACGATCGAAATGCGCGTTTCCTACACACAAACGCGCGTCTGCCGTATCTATCGTCCGCGCATCCGTGTGCGTGCTCCTAAACGTGAACTTCCGATAATAGGCGGCTCACACTGTACCAAGCTCGACTGTCAACCAGGGAGGCATTCGAGTGCGAGCGATAGTTAAGGTGTCAAACAAGTTCCGTCGTGCTTCGAGCAGTTGGAGGGAATCGCGCGTCGTGTTATCAGGAGAATCGATTTTCCCGGCGTGCATCGGATGTCGGGTCCTGTCAAAATCTAAGTGTACGCCTCGTATTCTAGCACTGTGATTAGATCTCCGCGTTTCTCGCGGTGTACAGCGCGAGATACTGCATTCGATTCATCGCTCACTTTGAAGGCTGCTTGTGATGCAGTTCAATCAGGATTTGTCTCCTTTCATGGAGTTACAATACAATTATAACGTTACGAGATTACAATCATTAAAATTACACATCAATGATGACACGTGGCGAGTGTGGGCGCAGATCAATGTGCGCTGCTTAATAACCAAATGAACGAAAAGATCAGAGTTTAAATCCGCGGACACCGCTGGTTTTTTTTCGGAATCTCCCGAAGGGAAGTGGCAACCACCGAGAGTATCTCGCCACACGTACCTCTTTAGGGGTATAGCCCTCCAGATGGGAGGTTTCCTTCGGCAAGGTTTAGCAGCCTACCGAAGATAAAGTAAAACCAAAATGCTCAAAGTACCAGAGCGAACTGGAACAGGCTTTTAACATGCACTGATAAAAATTAATGCGAATTTACAAAGGAATTTTACTTATTTCTTGGTAAATTTGCCTAAATTTTCATGAGTTTTTACATAAAATTTGTATTTTTTCCCTTTGGTTTCATTAAACATACAGGAATATTATGAAAAATTAATTGAATCTGGTATTTTTAATCACATAATTTGTAAATTAGCTTCCGGTTCATCCATAACATTTCATAT
>NW_011961355.1:0-2312 GCF_000949405.1 Vollenhovia emeryi
AAAATATAAAAATTGAACTAGAGAAAGATCATAAGTGCGAAATTGATGATAAGACTAAGAATGAATTGAAGGAAAATATAAAAATTGAACTAGAGAAAGGTCATAAGTGCGAAATTGATGATAAGACCAAGAATGAATTGAAGGAAAATATTAAGAATGAATTGAAGAAAAATATAAAAATTGAACTAGAGAAAGATCATAAGTGTGAAATTGATGATAAGACTAAGAATGAATTGAAGAAAAATATAAAAATTGAACTAGAGAAAGATCATAAGTGTGAAATTGATGATAAGACCAAGAATGAATTGAAGGAAAATATTAAGAGTGAATTAGAGAAAGATCATAAGTGTGAAATTGATGATAAGACCAAGAATGAATTGAAGGAAAATATTAAGAATGAATTGAAGAAAAATATAAAAATTGAACTAGAGAAAGATCATAAGTGCGAAATTGATGATAAGACTAAGGAGGAAATAAAAAATAAAATAAAAGATGAGATAGATTGTAAGTGTGATCAGAATAAGACTTCTAATGAGGAAAAAGATAAAGGGAAAGGTGAAGTTGATGATGGAAGTAAAGGAGCCATAGAAAGTATGCTGATAACTGATAAACATGCTACTGATAAGGATAACTGTTCAAGTTATGCAGGATATTATAAATCACGCGGTGAGGTCGGTCAGCCTGGTTGGTTTACAAAAGATCTTTTGAAGCAGTTTCTTCCTGACTTAATGAGCAATAAAAAGATTGTAGATCATTTTTATACGAAAGATGGTAAACAGTACCATGCAGACAATTTTGCTATAACTTTTAAATCCGAAGAAAATACCAAGTGTGGAAGCAACATAAACTACACATGGGCTGCGCCAAGCAATATGTGGTGTAATAAAGGAGGTAAAACAGGGGATGCTGGGTTAAGATGTCCAGAGGACTTTCAGAGTGATAAAACGAGTGTTTGTTGTCCTTCCACTGCACCGTATTATGATTATATATACAGTAAAAATTTCTTTCTCAATGATAGGTGTCCTAATTTAGTATTAAACCTTAAGGGAAAGGAATTAGAAGAATGTGCAGGTAAAACTATAGTTGCAGAATTAAAATCACCATTGATAATTCTTGATTATTATAACAAAATAATAGACAAGGATGGTAACAACACTGGAATATACTACTATCAATTAAAACCTCACTTAAATCGTGATGGTACAATGAAAGACTGTGGAAGTAATGCAAAATGTCAGGAATACGCTAAAATCATAGATAAAATTCTATGGACTTCTAACAAGGAAGTAACGTTGAAAATTCCTGATAATTCTGTAGAAAAAAGGTCTTATTCCCCTAGTGTTGATAACAATCAAGATGAGACTTTCTCTTACCATGATTCCGACAATATCTTAATATAAACTATAACTTTTCTGGGTCTTTCAACCCAGAAAAGGTCGCCTTACACCAAGTAAAAAGTAGAGATAAGATAAACCTTCAACTAGCCCCACTTATTCGCTATACTGCTGTAGGTTTTTATAGTTTTTCTAGTTGATGAACATTTTCAAACAGGTTTCCTCTCTAATTTCCAGCAAATTAAATGAGTTGAAGCAAAGGGGTGTCATAAATACAAGTGCGGCAAATTTTATTGTAGAGCCTCCAAGCAATAGAGCACATGGTGATATCTATACAAATGTTGCTATGGTGCTTGCAAAGCATGAAAAGAAGAATTCAGTCGAGATTGCAGGGATGTTAGCAAGAGAATTTAAACCTTTTGATGAAGTTGCAAAAGTGGAAATAGCAGGTCCTGGTTTCATCAACATGCACTTAAAAATAGAAGTATGGCATGGAATTTTAAAACAAATAAATGAGCTGAAAACAGAGTTTGGCACCCTAGATATAGGGAACAATCAGGCCATTAATGTTGAGTTTGTATCTGCAAATCCAACTGGTCCACTGCATATTGGTCATGCAAGAGGAGCAGTATTTGGTGACGTTCTGGCAAATTTATTGAAAAAAGTTGGTTATAAAGTTACTAAGGAATACTATATTAATGATGCTGGAGCGCAGATAGATACACTAATAAAATCAGTATATTTGCGGTATAAGGAAGCTCTGGGAGAAAAAATCAGCATCGAAAAAGGTTTATACCCAGGTGAATATTTAAAACCGATAGGGAATGGGCTGGCCAAAAAATATGGCAAGGAGCTTCTAGAAAAGCAAGATAATCAGGTGATTAGGGAATATATCTTAAGTTCTATCTTAGAAATCATAAAGGAAGACATGAACTTACTTGGGGTAAGTCATGATGTCTTTACTTCAGAGTATGAGCT
>NW_011961356.1:0-2312 GCF_000949405.1 Vollenhovia emeryi
CTGATAACGCGAGCCCGGTGTCCCCGGTCACCCTCCACCCGGTGACATGGCGCGCCGCGGAGGGGGTAGCCCATGTCAAATCGACAATGGACTCCCCCTGCGCGCGCACACAGGTGGAGACCCGGCCCCTATTTAATAGGAGCCAGGCCGAGCGCCGCTGCCCAATTCTCTAGAGCCCTCCCTCTGTTGTTGGTTCGCCGGAAACCCCACGCCACGCTGTGGGCGTTAAAGTCCCCGGCGACGAGGACCGGCTCTCGGCCAAAACGTCTAACCGTCTGTTCGACGTCGGCCAGCCAGTCCTCGTAGAGGGAGAATCTCTTGTCCGGGCGGAGATACACTCCCACGACCACGATGGGCCCCCAGCGCACGGCGACGTGTCTATCGCCGCGCTCCAATGCGGTCGTGGTGGGAGAACCCTGCCACGACCGCCAACAAATCGCCGCCGTTCGCTCCAACCGCGCCCCCAGCCACTCAGGGTGGTCCTGGGGGACGCGGCCGGGCTCGGAAATCACCGCCAAGCTGTGACCGCTCTCCCGGATGTCCTGCATAAGCAGGTCTTGCGCCCTGGGAGAGCGATTCACGTTGGCCTGGGTTAGGCCGTACCCCTTTAACCCAGGTGTAGGGGGTCCCGGCATTACGGGGTCTTACCCCCCTCCTCCCGGGGGGAGGGATCGACATCCATGGCCTCCAATAAAACTACGGGGTTCATCACCCCGGAGGCCACCGCTTGCCCCCTTCTATTAGGGCGGGGGGGGGGCGTTGCGTGAGGGGGGCTGCTCCCCTCTTGTGTGCCTCTCCCCGCCACTTCCACCTCCATCGTGTCGATAGGCCTCGACGGTCCAGCCTCCTGGGGAGTCCCCGTCGTCCGCGGCCCTTGTCGCGGGCCAGGTACCCCCCCCTTGATTTTTCTTTGGGAGCACTGTTTGGCTCCCAAAGTATGTCCTGCCGGCCTCCCCAGGTCCACGCAAAGTGGGCATTTCTGGGGAGCCCGGCAGTCTCGGGAAGTGTGCCCGGTGCCAGCGCACCGGTAGCACCTCCCCGATCTGTCTGCCTTGCTGGGGCAGTTCCCGCGCGTGTGTCCCCCCTCGAGGCACTTAAAGCACCGCATCGGGCGCACCTCGAGGAGATCCACCTTCGCGCGGGACCACCCCACCATTAGGTGGCCCGTCTGGGCCACCTTCTTTGCTGCCGCCAGGGGGAGGCGGAGCCACATGCTCCCCGCTCCCCTGTCGGCCTGCTGGATCCCCTTGTGCTGTATTGACAGGGGATCACACTGGGCCTCCGCTGAGACGGCGGCCACCACCTCCGCCCTAATGGAGGGCCCAGCCCCCTCACTCGGACCTCACCCGTTTTAATTGGCCGGTCGACTCGCACGCCTTCCTCACCCCGTAGGGTCTCTCTTATTTGCGCCGCGAGTCGATCGGCCTTATCCGGGTGTCCCTCCCCGGACACCTCAAATATGGTGGCGCCGGTAGCCGCCTGCCTAGTGTCTATGCGGCCACCGATGCCCAGCGCCTCTAGGTCCACCTTGGCGCGGACCTCGGCCACCACCCTGGCATATTGCCCTTGCGGGCATGTCAGGGTGACGGCCGATGTGCGCGGCACCCTTCTCTTTGGGGTCTTTTTCCCAGTCCCTCCCCCCTGTTGGCCCTTTCCAGCGGGCTTCTGGGGGGGAGTCTGGCGGGCCCCTGTGGCGGCCTTGGCCACAAGCCGCCGCTTGTTTCGCCTTGCGACCCAGCACCTCCGTCCACGGCTGTACATCGGTCGCCGTGGAGGGTCCGGGTGCAGAGGCAGCAGAGGGTGTCGCCCGCGCTCCCGTCTCCTTTCCCCCCTTTTGCCGGGGGCTTTGCCATTCCCCCCTTGTGCGGGGGCCTTACCCTTCCCCTTTTGTGGGGGGGGCAGGCCCCTGTGCGCCTTTGGGGGCGGAGGAGGGAACGGGACTTTGGGGGCTTTGAGTGCCCTCTTTATCCCCCTTTTTCTTTTTCCCCTTCTTTTGTTTCCCCTCCCCCTCTTCTTGTGCCCTCGAATCGGCGCCGGGAACCGGGCCCCCCCTTACGGCCGCCCCCTCCCCCCTTGCGGGGTGGGAGGTAGCCGCGGGAGCGCTATTACGGGCCCCAGCGCCGATCGCGTCGGCTAACATCTTTTTCATCTGCAGGAGCTGCCGATCCATGTTCTCCTGGCACGCGTCGACAGCCTCCTGGATCCTCCTCCCCACCATCGCCTCAAACTCCTCCGAGTTCTTCGGCATGGGGTTCCTCGCACCCGACCGGACACGGTTTGGCGGTGCCGGAGGGGTGTGTTCCTCCTCCGAC
>NW_011961357.1:0-2313 GCF_000949405.1 Vollenhovia emeryi
AGGTAAGTTTTTTTTAGGTGATATCACTCCTTTTGTAGTGTTAAATATCTTGTACTGTTTATTTATCAGAATATAATTGTGCACAATTATTATTATTATATAGATACATAGAATGTCTTAAGCTTAAAAATTGCTATCTAATATTGTAATGATTTTATTACTGAGAGAGAACCTCGAAATGACCGATTGTGTGATATTAAACGCTAGGGAATAATCGACGATTTTGTACGGAGCCTTCTTGCGTTCCATGATGCGCGGTCGCGTGGTGCACGAGACGTAAAAGCTTTTTTTATTTATACCTCGTTACTCGTTACTGTTTCACTAGGTCCCTGTGTTATAGATTAGGTAAACTATAACTTATTTAAGCGAATAGATGTTTTGTTAAATTACTAAGTTTATTTCAATGATACCATGCTGTTCTCTGATTTAGTCCGATTAGTGGAACATTGTCGGTTCGTACACAAAACCCATATAATTTATATGTTATACAAATGTGTTCACGAATTGACAGTTCTAGGACCAAATTCCAAAAGTGCAGAATCACTCCAGCATCCCCTCAATAACTCGGATTTCAACAACAGCTGATCAGATTTTAAATTACGAGAGAGAACCTCGAAATGACCGATTGTGTGATATTAAACGCTAGGGAATAATCGACGATTTTGTACGGAGCCTTCTTGCGTTCCATGATGCGCGGTCGCGTGGTGCACGAGACGTAAAGGCTTTTTTTTATTTATACCTCGTTACTCGTTACTGTCTCACTAGGTCCCCGTGTTATAGATTAAGTAAGCTATAACTTATTTAAGCGAATAGATTTTTTGTTAAATTACTAACTTTATTTCAATGATACCATGCAGTTCTCTGATTTATGCCCGATTTCTTCACATCCAGTTATGTTGCGGTTAAAGTTAACCAGGAGATAAACTACCAGATCCATGCACGTGATTGGCTAATGCCCGATTTCTTCACATCCAGTTATGTTGCGGTTAAAGTTAACCAGGAGATAAACTACCAGATCCATGCACGTGATTGGCTAAAACTTGAGATTAACCTCCGGATAATTTTATCGGGAAGTGAAAAAATCGGCCATAAAACTCAAGATTAACCTCCGGATAATTTTATCGGGAAGTGAAAAAATCGGCCATTTGTCCGATTAGTGGAACATTGTCGGTTCGTACACAAAACCCATATAATTTGTATATTATACAAATGTGTTCACGAATTCTAGGAGCAACAGTTCTAGGAGCAAATTCGAAAAGTGCAGAATCATTCCAGCATCCCCTCACTGACTCGGATCTCAACAACGGCTGATCAGACGAAGTTGAGACTACGCTTAATCGTACCCAAGCTATCGAACTTGGGTACGATTTGCATAATAAAAGTGTTTTTAATTTTCTTCTACGTGCCCCATGAGTAGAGATATTGCAATGCAAAGTCCACGGGTCTGAATTTTCGCGTAATTTTTAAAACGTCGACGTATCCCAGGTCGTCGATGACGACGTCCAGGCAGTGCGCCCCGCAGTTTTCGGTGTCTAGGTGTATTAATACCTTGAACTGGATGTCCACGTATTCCAGGTCGCCGATGACGACGTCCAGACAGTGCGCCCCGTAGTTTTCGGTGTCTAGGTGTATTAATACCTCCCCCTCGTGGTAGGCCACCTTGTCGTGGTGAGGGGGCTTGTAGGCGGGCGTCTGTCTGGAAGCCGCTGTGTGCCGCTTTAGGCATCGGTGGTTTCCGGGACGGGCGCCCGTCGACTAAGAGCCTACCCTTCCCCTGAAAAGGGGAAGCAGGGAGCCCGGCGACTCCGGTCTCGGCTGCCTCGACGAGAGTCGAGACAGTTCCGAGACCACTCGCCGGTAGGGGATGAGGTACCCCGAGTGCAAACCTCCCGCTGCTGGGGCCGTTAGGGGGGAGCTTGCTCCTCCCACCAGCCATGAGGGGGAAACAGTCTCAGACGCCATTGCACGCCGGTGTTCCGGCAGGCGTCTGAGATTCGGGGGGAGGCCACCGTCACCCATTGCACGCCGGTGTTCCGGCAGGGTGGCGGTGGCAAGGGGAGCTCCTCCATCGGCGGGCTCGTCGTGGACGGGCCCGCGGGCGAAGGAGAGCCGGACCCCTGAGGTATTGACGTGGTCCTAGCCGAAGGGTGGGCCGGAAGACGTGGCCTCCCCGCGGTTGATTCGGACGTGGTCCGTGTCTTCCGGGGGGAGGGGCCGGACCTCCGCGGTAAACTGGTACTCAGGATCCGCGGAGTGGGATGGCAGTCGGAGGCTGGGCGGCAATCTGTCGCTCAGCACCCGCCTGTCTCCGTG
>NW_011961358.1:0-2313 GCF_000949405.1 Vollenhovia emeryi
CGCGGCGCGGGCAGCGAGCGCGGCAGCGAGCGCGAGCGACAAGCGACCCGAAACATAAACATAGTATCTCGCGCGTCGCTCCACCTCCCGCTCATCGATCGATTTTTTTAAATGCCTTCCGAGTCCGGCCTACCGTCTCCTGCATCCTCATTCGCTCAAATGTGTAAATTTACTACTCGATAACTATTGTTACTTTATACCGCGGTACATGATATTTCTCCTTACACTGAGAAAAAAAATTTGTTGAAAAATGCGAATTATGTTTTATCCAACTAAAATATTTAGTCCGATACGCACGACTAAATATTACAACGAGATCACATAATAATTTGTTACTGTTGTAAACAAAGCACTATTTGAATCAACAAAGTTGAGAGTTTAGTTAAAACATACATAGATACTGTAATACAATATTTTTTTAGTATGCGAACTTGTTCGTGTTGAATGCAGAAAAATTTTATTGTCCTAGATAAATCTCGAGTCCAATCAACAAAACCACTTTTTGTTTAAATAAAAAATTAGTTAAAACAGCAGTATATACAATTTGATGAAGACAAATTTAGTTCCATTTATTAAAATGCAATTAACATTTATATTCACGAAAATATGAGGCAACTAAAATTTTGTTTCTAGAACTAAATATATAAAGTTTGCATCGAAAGATTAAGTGGAGATAATGAAATATATATTTGATATAAATGAAAACTTTGTTTAATGACCTCGATACATAGTCCGTAAATTTATTGATATAGTTTAACCAACAATTTAGATAATTGGTGCATTCATATATTTTGTCGTTTTATAGAAAACTTTTATAGAGCAAACCGAAATTTATTTTGTTGATAAAAAATAGTTTGTTTGAAAAACTCTACACTCGGTTGAAGCAATTAAATTTTTATTACAGGAATGAAATATGTGAATCGTCGACCAAAATATAAAGTAAAAGTAACTACATATCCACTCAATATAAATAATTACATTATTAAATGAATGAAATATACGGTTATCACACACACACGCGCTTATAAATTGGGATTAACAAACAAAATTCTGGATTGATTTAATTAATGGTGTCATTCAATTAGCAAAGATTTAATTTGTTAAAAGAATTTATATTCGAGGAACAAAATAGTATATTAAGGAGTAGGATAGTTTTGTTACTTTCAATAATTAATTTAGCTGATTTAGTTGATAATGTTGTACACATATGGTTGGAACTTGCAATTTCGTAGGGTAGTAGAATAATTTTGTTGCAGCAATATTAACTAGGTATTGGAAGAACTAAAAATTTCAATATAAAAATGTAGACAATATTATATATATAAGTTTTATTTATTAATTATATAATCTGTTGAACATTAATTATATACTCTTATATACTGACACTTATATACTATAATTACACACAACACAAATTAAGTAACGTACGTTTTACGTACACTGAGAAAAATGAACTGTTGAGTCAAGAAATTTTTTCTTGATTCAACTATATGTTGCAGTCACGGGCTGTCAAACAAATATTTGTTACTTTACGTAACATTTGTAAATTAAAAAAAAAATATATTTGAATAAATGATGTATATTTAATTGAAAAACATATATATTTGAATTAAAGAAATACTTGTTAACTAAACATATTTAGCAACATCAACAATTTTTTTCTCAGTGTACTTTATACAAAGCTAGACACACAATTGAGTGAGACTTATTATCACCAGTGATAGTTTAACACGGGGAAGTTCTTTTTTTTTTAAATCGACCCAACTGGCATAATTGATGTATATTTAGATTACAACGTTTCGATCTCTTAATCAGGTCCTTTTCAAGCACAATCTAATGTTGACTAAACAATTTAATTTTATGCCGAAACAGGATGAGTTCATGAGTTTGTGATAGCAAATTCATATTGTCATATATGTCTCGGTAGTCAGTGGATTTTTAGTAACGATGTAAAATTTTCTAAAGTTTTTGAGCAGCAACCATACGTTTGAAGATCTCGAATAGAACAGTATAGATCAGAATAGATCAGTTCTATTCGAGAACTTCAAACGTATGGTTGCTGCTCGAAAAAACTTTAGAAAATTTGACATCGCTACTAAAAGTCCACTGACTACCGAGACATATGACAATATGAATTAGCTGTCACAAACTCATGAACTCATCCTGTTTCGGCATAAAATTAAATTGTTTAGTCAACATTAGATTGTGTTTAAAAGGGACCCGATTAAGAGGTCGAAACGTTGTAATCACGAGACACGGTAGTGTCTCGCGCCAAGTGTAAGCGAAGCTAGTACCACGCGCGCGAGACCGACC
>NW_011961359.1:0-2313 GCF_000949405.1 Vollenhovia emeryi
TCGGGAGGCGGAGCAACGCGCGAGATACACCGTGGTGGGAAAAAACCTAAGCGCGGCGGGGAGCGCGGCGCGGGCGGCGAGCGTGGCAGCGAGCGCGAGCAACGGGCGACCCGAAACATAAACATAGTATTTCACGCGTCGCTCCACCTCCCGCTCATCGATCGATTTTCTTAAATGCCTTCCGAGTCCGGCCTACCGTCTCCTGCATCCTCATTCGCTCAAACGTGTAAATTAATTACTCGATAACTATTGTTACTTTTGTACCGCGGCACGTGATATTTCTCCTTAGTTTAACCCATTCTAGCACTATTTTCAAGTTGGCTACTTTTGCATCAGACACCCTGTATATGTCTATGAATAGGAATAGGGAATAGAATTTTTGACGCCGTGAATTCGTCGGAAATTTTCTTCCAACCAATCCAACGTGTCAGAAATTCTATTCCCTGTTCCTATTGCCTGTTGCCTGGCATTGTGTGATAGGCTTTAGAGATGCAAAGGTTGGGTTCCGAGTACCATAAAGTGTTACACTCGGTGCTCACTCACACAGGCGCAACCGTGTCCGTGTACTGCGCAGAGTCTCTGCGCAGCACACGAGCACGGTTGCACTGGCCGGAGTGAGCACCGAGTGTAACACTTTGATGGTGCTCGGAACCCAACCTTTGCATCACTGGTCGTAATACGGTATCTACCCTCTCAGTGTTTCTCGTATCGAAGAACATTGTTTACAGTGGCTGGTGTGCATACGATTGCGTGTGAGTTTTCTAATATATTGTGTATTTCGAATTCTTGCAAGAAGTTACAATGCGTGTCGGAAGGCAAAAGTCAACAGTGATTTATTCATCGAAAAACTTCTGACTTATAAGACGCAGATCCTTACAGAGGCAGGTACTATTATTTCCAAGCATAATGATATATGGGTTAGAATTGCAAAGGACCTTGATAATGTTACTACCCCCGCTTCCTTGTATACATTTGTAACATGTAATAAGTACAACATAAGGGATAGATTATTGAATCGTTTTCCTCCTGCGGTACAACCTGAAGATGAATTAATGCTCAACGCATCGAAAGAAAGCAATCTCAGTACAGATTTATCAGTAAATACAACGACGGAATCATCAAAGAGTAACATTGCAAGTACATTTACAATTACCATACCTAAAGATGAATTTTCTTCAATCATTATGTGCAAGAAATATCGAAGAAGGGATAAAGGAAAGCCCGAGTCTGTACGTGAATATACAATATTAAGAGGTGGAATATGGCAACATACTTTTAATGAAAAAATTTGGGCTGCCACTAAAATAACTTGTGGATTTAACTTTAAGAATCATAAATTATTGGAGAACGTGGATATGCAAACGGCACATGTCAATGTGGTGCCACTATCAAATGTGATATAGATAACTCGATCACAAATGATCTTACGACAAATATTTCTTGCACTTTTATCGAAGGTAAAGGTCGTTGTGGAAACCGATATCTTAGACGTCCCATCAGGAATAATATTGCAGAAAAATTGAAAGGAACTACGGCAATGGCGTACCGTGTAGAGGTTGCCGAGCAATTAATGAGTACAAGTGACACAGCAGAACCTCCACATCTGTATAGTGCCAACGTTTTACGCGTAGTAAAAACTAAGATGAGCGAGAAAGATTATTTACATAAAGATCCTTTGGAAGCACTGTTATTAATGCAATTAGGATCTTTGCGAGACGTAATACACAATTTAGGTATGAATCCATTTTTTATTCATTATTGGTCTAACTATCAGATAAATATATATAGAACATATGCAGCTTCTGAATCACCTTGTGTATATATTGATGCGACAGGAAGCCTAATAAAAAAAATTAAAAGATCTGATAAGTCAAAATCTAAACATATTGCTTCCTTAGTCTTCATGGCTTCCGGATGGTTGCCGCGTCCGTTTGCAGTGTGGTGCCGACGTTTCGCAGGCGTTGCAGTCTGCTTCATCAGGGCTGGGAGACTCTGATACTGAGCTCCCTCGCGTTGCGCTCGTCCTTTTATACTCGTTCTTGGGGGGAAGGGAGGGGGTAGTCGGGAGGGGCGTGGTCAGAGGGAGGGGAGTCAGCCAATCCCGGCTGACGGAGGGGAGTCAGAGGGAGGGGAGTCAGCCAATCCCGGCTGACGGTTTTTTAAAAAACCGGGAGGGCGGTGTGCCATATCGAGCTCACCTAATAGCCTTTGTCGCGATTCAGATTGTCAGGGTGTTTCAAGATTTCTATGCCTTCGCGGTGTTTTCGTGCGAAATAGCTTTGGGAAGGGGCCAGCATGGTGGCTTTGTCAAAC
>NW_011961360.1:0-2314 GCF_000949405.1 Vollenhovia emeryi
GCCCTCCCTCCCTCCCCCCTCCCCTCTCTCGCCTTCTCTCCCTTCAATCCGCACCTCGTCCCTACACTCCCGCGACGCTGCCTGCCTGCCTGCCTGCCTGCCTGCCTGCCTGCCTGCCTACCGTACCCTATCCACCATCCCTCGGATTGCATTCAAATCACGCACAAAGAGCTCAACTTGAGAGCTCTTCTCGTAACCGCACTAGTGCCGCGCCTATCTGACAGCCGCATCTAACGGATTTTTAACGACCTTTTGTTGGCCGAAAAAAGAATGCATATAAGCTTCCGATAGTCGGCCGGGATACCCGGGCCCCCGTGGAACGAGACAACGCACGGAAACGATGATCAGATAGCGCCAAGCATTAGGTACCTTTTGGCGTGTCCCCGGTAAATCCGTGCCGCGGTGACGCACGAGAGGAGTGGGGGAAGGAAAAGAGATAAATATTTCACGGATTATTCTCGCCAGTGCTAATTTGAATTACAGTTGCCGTGAAATTGAAATCATGATTTATTGGCGGAGGAGACGCAATTTATCTCCTCTTCTTCCCTCTTTTTTTTCACCGTTGTCACCGCATTCCGTCAAAATATCCTCGACAGGCAATGGGACACGTTCTTTACGCGTCACTCTGCGTGGCTGACGCGCCGAAACTAATCGACGCAAAAAGCCTTTACGCTTAACGTCAACTCCTCAAAAAGTCTCTGAAGACTGTATATCGTTCTATTCTTTTTTCTCCCAAACTAACAAGCCACGTAAGCGACACACAGTCAACAGTTTTCGAGAGGGCCACAGCGGGACGCAATCGTGAACCGTGAAGCGGCGGGAACGCTTTTGTTTACATGGCTCCGAGATCGGGGAATCCTGAAATTCAATTGTTGTCGACAGGTACGTACCTTTAAGCACGGCCAGTGATAAATGACTTCTGCCCGCGTGCCTCGTCGTTACCGCCTCGTTCCGAACTTCCTCGCTCCGGCATAGTTCGTTTAACGTCACGTCGGATCTTCAAGATGGCGCTGAGCACAGGAGGGAACGATTTTGCGAGAGTCGTTAGCACGGCACCGAGCCACGCCTCCTTCTACGAGCGTTGCCTCCTTTTCCCGTGCCGCGTACGCGTCGCGCTCCACAAAGAACGGCTGAGAGGCACTCGAGGCGAGACCGGGGAATCGCTGGAAAGACTCGTGAAACAAGAAATAATCACCCTATTATCAAGAGTTTAACGAGGCTTCGCCTGTTATTGAACATCGCCTATCTTCCGACTCTCCCCGCGTCTCAGCGACGCGAATGCCGGGCTATCCGTGCCGGGGAAATATGAATTTCGCTTTCTGCATCTCCGACACCCCGTTTAAGCTCGTGTCGCACTTCGTATTGCGAACGCGAATCGGATTCGGATCGCGCATTCACGGTCAATCGGATCCGAGATCGCATCGCCTGATTAGCTGACTTGCAATCCGCAATCCGGATCCGAGTCGCTCTCGCAATACGTAGCGTGACACCGGCTTAAGCGAGGTTATCTCGCCTGATTGGCTGGATGTCGATCCGCGATCTGTAATCGTAATTCGATTCGCTTTCGCAATACCCAGTGCGAGACGGACTTTACGAGCAGGTTAGCCCGCGACTTATGAAAATATACCCGGCAAACGCGCGACGTCACGCGCGAGAAGTAGCGAGACACTGTTAATTGAACGTTTCTCCCATCCCTCGCTACAACGTGTTTTCCGATGTTTCATTAAGGGGTGCCAGAGACGTGCGTAACCGTCCGAGGAGCCGGACACGAGAAATGTACGAAATAACGTGCATCCGTTTCCAGCGGATAAACGGACGATAGCATGTTTTTAGGAGCGACGTTTACTCGCAATCTCGCGGCGACCACTCCCCCCCCCGCCCCCGCCGCCCGCCTCTCCGCCCCCATCCCAATAAAAGTCATCCGTTCGCGTGAGAAACGAAAAACGCTTTCCAGCTCGCTTGTCATACATCATGTCGTTTAATACACCACTTTGTTAATTTCTGCACTTGAGGCCATAATTAATGCGCGCTGAAATGTAAGACTTGCGTGAATGGTAATCCGCTATAAAAACCCGCGGTTTCCGTTCCACCTTTCTGTTACCTTCCATAAAAACGTAAGTTCCGCAATCATAAATCACTTTTAATCAACTTCCGTTCTGATACAAGAGCTTGTTAAGCGAGCGCCACGAATGCGCTAGAATTAATAATGCGATAACACCCAGGTTACGTATCGGATCGGTCGAGAGAGAGAGAGAGAGAGAGAGAGAGAGAGAGAGAGAGAGAGAGAGAGAGAGAGAGAGAGAGAGAGAGAGAG
>NW_011961361.1:0-2314 GCF_000949405.1 Vollenhovia emeryi
GTGGTGTACAGATTTGCGGCATTACTGGGCATTACTAGGCATTTTTTGGACATTACGCCTTGCTGGGGCATTATAAAGATAAAATAAAACAAGATAAAACAATATAAATAAGATAAAATAAGATAATAAGATAAAGTAATGCCCACTGGGCATTGTGGTTACAGATTTGCGGCATTACTGGACATTACTAGGCATTTGTTGGGCATTACGCCTTGCTGGAGCATTATATAAAGATAAAATAAGATAAAACGAGACAAATAAAATAAAAGAAGATAAAGTAATGCCCACCGGGCATTAGTGGGCATTAGTGTACAAAAGTTTCGTCCGCGGTTTCCCCTTCGGGGCTCGTCCGCCCGACTTTTGTCGCGAAGGCAAGTGCGTTCGGAAAAGCGCGCGGTGAACGGAAAGACGTGGCGTACCAATCGACTCGTCGCCGCTGCAGAGTGTTTAATGCTCCGCAAAGTAATTAGAGAAAGTTAAATGCGCGGACTAATCGTCAAGGCTTTACGTTAACGTTGATGTGCGGAGCGTGTAGCGTGCGGAGCACGTGTAATGTATATTGTACAGCGGTCGTAGAAAATCTCTGCTAACACTCGTCCCCCCGGTCACGTCTCGAGAGAGAATAACGTTACACACCCGCCTGTTCGAGCGTCGCCATGCGAATGGCAGGGTGGCGACCTTACGTACGCGGTAGCGTGCCGTATATCACGGAAATAAACACCAAGGCCACGTCGTTATCCCTGTATCCCGAAATATTTACGTCTGCCAACAGATTTTCCGCGAATATCCAATTTTTAAATTCCTCGACTATTCGACCCTTTACATTTCGAATCGACCCACGGAACATTATTATGCGTTTTGCGCTGCGTTTGTAACGATGACTTTTAAAATTTGATAAAAGTACTATTTTTTGACTTTGATAAATATGCGATAATTTAAATATCGTTGTCGATAAATTTATACGTCACTATCGAGTTCTTTTTTAATAAAAGTTAGAAAGGAAAATGGAAATTAGAATTTTTCGATTTTATGGGCCATGTAAGAAAAATTATATTTAAAGAAACGGAATACAAAATATGGGGTTAAACTATATAAAAGAATGGACTTGATATCGTGTTTCTCGATTTAAAATTATATATACGTATAGAATTTCGCTCTGAAATCTAACATGAATGTAGATCACGTAAAATGGGTTTTAATTGAGGAGAAACTATTAATACATACATATACGATCGGCTCTCGGGGATTAACTGAACCGAGAAAAACGGAATTCAGGCTATCTCAAGATAAATTTCACTAGAGCCGAATGAATACGCGGTTCGATCGCGATTACAACGTGACGAATATCAAATTGACGCCCGGGATCCGTTTATTAAAACATCGTGCTTCAGTGTCGAGATCAATTGAGACCTTCGATAGAAACGGTTATAAATACGGATTCGAGATAGCATCGAAAAAGATACATAATCGATGTGGCAGATCGACTTTGACGAGGGCCGATCAGCCCACAGGTGACGAGGATATCTATTACGTGCCGGTGCCGTCGGGTCAAAGGTGTCAATTAAACAGAAATGGCATGCTAATGAACAAAAGCCTTCCCGTAATCTGGGTACGGACGCAGGCATCCATTATTAGCGTGTCACGTAAGTGGTTTTCTTCGCCTGGCAGCTGCCCAGAAGATAATAATTGGCCGCGGGAGAGAGCGACGCCCAAGTAGAATATTATCCCACGGACGCGCCAGGAACACCTAGGCGGACGGCCAACTTTAAGGTTGCTCTTGGAATTATTCCGGAAATCTCCATGGTGCGGTACGTGTGCGGCACGCTCGTTCCGGAGTTACTCGTCCGAGACGAAACGCGGGAGACGGGGCGATAAGTACAGGAAAATAATACGCCCTAAAACGCGATGCAGCAGCAAACGACTGGCTTTCTCTCTCCCTCTCTCTCTCTTTCGTCTTCGTTCGCCCATCACAGAATTCGTAAAATTCTAGACAGGTAAACGAGCGTTTGGTTAATCACGAGGGGGAAAACCGCTGACCAAAATCTTGTACACCAATGCCCACTAATGCCCAGTGGGCATTACTTTATCTTATTATCTTATTTATCTTGTTTTATCTTATTTCATCTTTGTAATGCCCCAGCAAGGCCCAATGCCCAAACTAATGCCCCCAAAAAATGCCCAATAATGCCTAGTAGTGCCCAGTAATGCCAAGTAATACCGCAAATCTGTACACATACAATGCCCTGTCGGGAGAAACCGCTGACCAAAATCTTGTACACCAATGCCCAATAATGCCTAGTAATGCCCAGTAATG
>NW_011961362.1:0-2314 GCF_000949405.1 Vollenhovia emeryi
GTGGGCGACGACGACGACGACGATGAGGACGACGACAAAGATGTTTCTTAATCCTAAATTTCACAAAACTGACTTTGCATTGCAATTGCATTGCAATACCTCCACTCCTGGGGCACGTAGGAGAAAAGTAAAAACACTTTTATTATGCAAATCGTACCCAAACTATCGATTAAGCGCAGTCTTAAGTTCGTCGGACCAGCCGTTGTTGAGATCCGAAAATCTGAGGGCTCGTCAACTCGTGTACTCGCGTAAACTTACACGGTCGGTCTCGCGCGCGTGTTACACTTGGCGCGAGACACTACCGTGTCTCGTGATTAGATGTGTACATACATTGGGTAAATATTTTGTAATCCCCTTTGTTCTAACACTATTCCCCTTGAATTCATAAAGTTTACATTTATTGAATTCGAGATGAATACTTTAAGAAGTTGTCAGGAAAACGATTTATGGTGCATGTAACTTCCTCTGTCACTCTTATTGCATTCTTCTATGAATTCCTAAAGAATTACAATTCAGAAAAAAGAAAACTTAAAGAATACTTTGTGAATTCAATGTGTTATCTGGATACTTACTACTACTATTAAAATATTTTGCGGAGGTTTTCGCTTTACACAGATGACATTACAGATATATATAGATCCTTTAATTTATTCTTTTATTTGATTTATTCAATTTTGAGTCTTAAAATAGGTTTACAAGTTGTTAAATCATATCACAAAGCAGCATAGTACATATTACACGTGTGTATCATAAACTCTTAAATATATAAATATCAGAATAGAAAGAGGAATATACTTAGTCGATAAGAAACAAAAATGCCGATACACTAAAGACTAACATAGTCTGTCTTAAACAAACTCACGGGTACATATTTATTTTGTTCTCTCTTCTCTCTATTGATATTTATTAAAATTTTTATCTATTATTTATTAAATCATATCATAAAAAAATCAATAAAAGATTTTTTTTCATAAATAAGTTTATATCTCACTAATTTAAAATGTATAATTTGCTTCGTGATATTTATTGTGAAATTGTTGTAAGCTGTATGAACTGTTGCAAAATAATTTTACAGAACTGTATTGTATCTTATAATGTAATAAATATCACGAAGTACCTCCATTGTGCTTTAACTATAGTTTTTTCACGATATTCATAAAATGAATTAATAACTTTCCTTAATCTAAGAAATACTATTATTATACAATTAATATCTTGAATCTAAATATTCCATTAAACTAGTTCGTTTCGCATAAACCCTTACTATTCATATTTGTTACCAGGTCAGAATGAGAACATGGAAGCCAAACGGAACGTACAATGTCTAATTTTGGAATAATTTTAGAATAAAAAAATTAGCTAAATGACTAGTATATTTTGTATAGAATCGTGTATGTCTGTGTCTGTCTCTCTCTTTATTTGTGTACATGCATTCTCGCTCGTGGTTACAATTTATTCTTCATTTTTAAACAGTCCAGTCGAATATCTCGAAAACTATGCCTGGTAAGAAAAATGTTTGAAACAAAAGTTATATTATTTGGAAGGGAACAAATAATGGTAAAATCAATTTTCGAAAAAATTGATTTTCAAACTCACATAAAGGTCACTGCTACTTCTTTACAAATGTAATTATGTGATTTCCTTTATATGTAGAAAATTCCTTTAATTTTTCTACATATAAAAATATTAAGGTGAAATACTTTAATGTAGTATTTTTTGACATAAAATATAAAATATCTCATAAACTATTCATTTCTTAATAACTCTACTCTAATACTGTTATGTACAGAAGAATTGAATCGTCGAGTTCAGAAACCACATGAGTCCCTATTTTTCAAATTTTACAGGAGAACAATAAAACTATATGATTACTTCAAAAACCTGATTTCACAGGACTTTTTATATGTTCAATCTTTAGAACTACTAAAACAAAAACATAATTTAAAGCGTGGTCTACAATGGCAGTAGGAGTAGTGGATTAAAGGCCATTCTACAATTGCGTAAACGTAGTTGTAGGGTTGTAGGAGTAGAAGTAGTAGTAAGTGTTGTATATTAAAGTAATATACAATAGAGTGAGATACGTCATAATTGAAGTGAATGATCGGTTAATTTTTCCGTCCTACGTCGTTGTAGTCGTGAAAGATGAAGTTCAGCCATCTTTTACAACAGGCTTTATAATCGGAAATGCTAGTTTAAAACTGTGTTTTGCAACACTGTACAACCACGTTTACGCAATTGTAGAATGGCCTTACGGCTGTAAAGGCTGGTCTACAATACATGGAGTAAGCTGGAGTAAGGAGTAGGAGTAAGAAAT
>NW_011961363.1:0-2314 GCF_000949405.1 Vollenhovia emeryi
AAAATGGTGTGTTTGTTGACATCTTTGAAAAATCGATAGCGAGAGGTGGAGTCACGCATCGATCGATGAGAGACGGTGGCGAGCGGGGAGCGGGGAGCGGTGAGCGGGCGAACGCGTTCGCTATCGTTTTTTGAGAGATGTCAACAAACACACCATTTTGCATGCTGCCGAGTCCGGCCTTCCGCTCCTCCGTGCACTTATTGGCTCAGACGTTTTTCTGAATTAGGTAGATAATAATTACGATTTTGTAAAATTTTATATAACTTTTCTTCTCAGTTTAACCCAATCTACTATAATCTTTGTGGTCGTCCATATCGAATCTGACACCCTGTAGAATAAATTACATTGTCACAGTAGATTTCATTGTTCATGTTAGATGTGTAGCATTTCTTAATGTATATACATTTTTGTTACTTTTCTAACAGGAGGACTCATAAACATGTTTATGATTTTCATCTTATTCGCGTTGCTGCCGCAACTACTTTGTACCATGGTGCATGACACAATGTTGTGCTCGGAATACTTCATATACACAATACATCCTGAAACACTCAAGATAGTGGGAAGATTAGAAATCCCATCTCCACCAGAAAATGACGAAATGTTATATTTAAAAGTTGCCTTAAACACTACAGCTTATTCTCTCGTAAGTATCTGTTTAAAATTTTTAATATTATTAAAAGAAGGTATATTAATAAAGAGACATTTGTATAAGTTTGTAGCCATGAATACAGGCAATTTTGAATACTTTTAGCACACTAAAATAAAATCTTTTTAAAAGCAAATTTTTTCTACTGAGGATCGTACAGTTATTGTAATTAGTACTGTAAAGAAATAAAACTACTTTGAGTCTTAAAAGAAGTACATATTAAAACAACACAAGTATATACACCTACGAAAATGTTTACGCGAAATAATTTCTGTTCGGTATATATGTGTGAAATAATCTTTTAATATATCTAGATATTATTTAAACCAAGTAAAATATATAGTTTACTCGTGATCTGACACAGATAATCCGGGATTAATGTACAAATTTTATTTGTAATTCTTGTCTAATTTGTCATCTCTTAATTTTATTTCCTAATAAATAGAAATAAAAAGCTTAACTGTCAGAGGATTTAAATGTTATCACATCGCGGATGTTAGAAGCAAAACATTCAAACATGTACTTTATTATTGAAGATTTTAGTAACTCTAATTTATTTACTCATATAATTTATCACGTTGTAATTGCATTGTACTCTCAAAGCTTACCTTTACTTGAGCTGGTTAATTTTATTATTAAGAGAACATATCGTTAGTTTCTTTTCCATGTATTAGAAACAGCTAAATTATCCTTGCGTTCTAGAAAGGGTTGTTTCGAATAGAATTGGCACGACCGATAAAAGAGACCATTCAAGCTATTCAACAAGGTAGACCTTTGTTATATCATATTAATTTTCCTTTGGACGAAAAATTTCCGACATTATCCGCGATATGGTTCAATAATCAGGAATATTGCTTCGGCCCCGGATGTGAGTACCCTATTTGATTGAAATGCGTGACAAATTTACATACATATATGCGATGAAAAAGAAGCGAGAAATATATTTATTAAATCTTTCGAATTAAAGGAAATTAATTTTACTCGCATCTGCTTACATGTAAATTTTAACCCACTATAGTAGGAGATGAATAGTAAAACTCTTATTAAAACAATCGCTAATTCCTTTTTATCATGCATATCATTTTCTATATTTAGGTACAAAGAATTTGACTGTTACTTATTTTGCCTGGAAATTATTTCTATTCACGGAAGAAAATAAAACTCTTTTTGAATTCTAAGTTAATGTGCGATTTAAGAGATATGTTCCGTTGCATCGCAGCGTCAAGTGAAAATATCGTATCCAATATCGAATTGGGGCATTATGTGTACCCTCCGGACAAAGAACCACTGCCGCAGGATTTTCAGCCGTGGCATCGAAATTCGAGTGGCTACCGCATAGACAATCCGTATTACAATAGGAACACCAAATGCGGTGTTACCAGTTACTACACCGATAGCACAAATAGACTGATCCCCAACGGTGAGACGTCATTACCAGGCCAGTGGCCGTGGGTAGTTGCAATCTACAGACTTACTAGAAATATACAGTTTGAGATAAACTACCAGTTTCAATGTGGTGGTTCTCTATTAACAAACAGACATGTATTAACAGGTATGTTAATTGAGAAAATTCACTATTTCCATAGTCCATACCCAGATAGCACCGAATGTTCCATGAATGTTTGTATATGATTCGAATGTTCTCCCTCAGGAATATTCGCATAG
>NW_011961364.1:0-2314 GCF_000949405.1 Vollenhovia emeryi
GTAAAATGTTTTGTCAAAAGAAAAAAATGTGGAATTTAATACAAACCGAATAGCCAAGAAGAACTCGTCACATGGAATTGTGCATTTGGAACCTATGTGATGCCACCGTTTTAATATACTTTCTTCAGCTATTGTTGACAACGGGCGTCCGCGGGCGCCCAGCCGGCGGGCATGCCCCCACTCCAAACATCGCTCCACCACGTTTAAAACTATTTAGTTTAGTTGGCGCCATGTGATGATATCATTACTTTTGTAGAGAAGATAGTTTTGTAGTGAAGATATTTTTTTAGAGATGCAAAAAAGATAGAGTAACAAAATATTGTAGGATCAGGGTTATACAAAGTAAGATGGTTGGATCACGGTTAACGGTAGTAACTTTAATGAGATAGGTTAATTACATTTGCGCTTAATTCGCGCATCCTTCTCTCACTCTCGACTGACTGACTACTACTACTGACTTCTCACGCCATCTCTCTCTCCTTCAATGCTGCCAACTCATGGTTGTAAAAGGCCCCACACTCGGCCATACTGACTCGAACATCGTCTCGATGTTCCGTGGATGAGGAATCGGAATCGTAATCGTCGTGGTCATCTTCACTGCTGCCTGAATCGTCACGGATATTGGACGGAATATCCGTCTCAGCATTCCATCCCCGATGTTGTGGCCACGGCTTGATGTGGTCCGCCGATGTGCTGGTAGCGTTAGGGCCACCATGCTCGCCTATTTTCTCGACTAGATAGCGTTCGTTTCGTAGAGCCGTCTTGATCCGATACGGTCCTAGGAATTTCGGACAAACCTTGAGCCCTGGGCCTAATTGCGTACGCTGGATCGCCACGATATCTCCGGTTCTATATCCTCTGGCTTGTCTGCGTCGTCGATTAAACGTAGCCTTGTTTTCTGCTTGGATCTTGGCTATATTCTTCTTGGCTTCGTCTCGCAAATCAGATCTCTCCTGTTGGACTGTCGCGTAGTACTCCGCCCGGATCAGATCACGCAACTCGACATCGTCTTGGAGCCGCATTTTCCGTCCTATCAGCAATTCAAAAGGAGTAGTACCGACGCTGCGACTATAGGAGGAATTGATAAATTGCTGCACCTTCTCCACGTATTTATGCCACTCTTCTGCTTTTGGCATTGACAACTTCGTGAGCAGTGCGATGATCGTCCGATTCATCCTTTCTACTTGACCATTGGCACGAGGTACACCTGTCGTGATGCATACATGCTCTATGTTTTCTTCCTTGCAGTAGTTGCGGAAAACGTGCGCAGTAAACGCCGTTCCGCGATCAGAAATTATACGCCGTGGATTACCAAAGATGACGGCTTGTCTCTTGAGACGACTAATGACTTCGTCACTCGTAGTAGACTTGGTGGGGTAGAGCCATACGAACTTGCTAAAACCGTCTACCACTACCAAAATATGTGCGTAATTCTTCTTGGTTGATGGGATTGGACCCAAATGGTCGATATGATATGTGTCGAGTGGTCCGTCGCCTTTCTCCAGTGGCTGCAACCAACCTTCCGCTTTACCTTGCTTTTTCTCCGCCAGCAAGCAGTGCATACAATTCTCGATCGTCTGCTTGATTTTACTGCGCATTTGTGGGAACCAGTATTCTTGCTTCATTAAATGCTCCATCTTCCGCCATCCGAAATGACCTCGCTCATGCGCCTTGACCACCATTTCCTGCTGCATCTGTTTTGGTATCACCACCAAAAGGTTTCCACGATTCTCCTTGCATAATACGCCGTTGGTTACGACGAATTCTCGCTGTTGACTATTCTTCACCGACATCACAATTTTCTGCAGATCTGTATCCTCTTCCTGAGCACGTCGTAATTGCGCCGTAAGGATCTCTGAAGTTTCGTATACAACGCTCAGACAGTTGATCGGATTACGACTCAGAGCGTCTGCATGTCGCATCGCAGTACCAACTCGATGTTCCACAGTGTATTCAAACTCCTCCAACTGTAGAGCCCAATGAGCTACGCGCAAGCAAGCGTCCTTCTTAGCCATCGTTTGAACGAATGCCTTGCAATCGGTGACAATACGGAATGGTATGCCTAAAAGATAGACTCTGAATTTGCGGAGCGCTTTTATTACTGCTAATACCTCTAGTTCGTAGCTGGTATAACGTTCCTCGGCTCCGATTGTTTTCCAACTTGCGTAATATATCGGATGCCAAGAGTTCCTCTCCGCGTCCTTCTGCATGAGAATAGCTCCTAACCCATATCTAGAAGCATCCGTATGAACTTCAGTTTCGGCACCCACTCTGAATAATCGCAGTACAGGATCTCTCGTCAATGTCGCTTTCA
>NW_011961365.1:0-2314 GCF_000949405.1 Vollenhovia emeryi
TTAATCTCATTTTATTATCTCAATTTATCAAAATACATCACCCCGACTTTTGGCTTCGCCAAGAATTTCTTTTACGGCATAAGCCATTAATTCGCACTTTATGATCGAAATAAATTCACAATTTTCGATTGAATTTTTATAGTACATGTCGTGTAGGATTCTCACTGCATCGTTCGGTGAATCACATTTTTTTTCGCCACTCATCCATATATCTTGTAAACGCACAACGAGTTCTTCGAAGATTTCATGTACTGTTTCTAGATCATCATACACATGAAAGTATATGCGATCTACACAGTGTTCCAGTTCAAACAAAAATGATATGGTTGATGGTTTCATGTACATAGAAGTATTATTTGATGTTACTTTTACAATATTTCCGTGGCGCGTTCTAACTAGTTCTAGAGCTAAATGATTAAGCTGTACCGCTGATGATGATGCCGCATCTGTTGCCTTTAGCAGCTGGTCTATTTTTGATGGATTTTTTCTGTATTCTTTCCAAATTGATTGATCTAACTCCATCTGATGTCCTTGATTATCGCCGAGAATTATTTCTACGTAGGATGCACGAGGTACTACTCTGATCCCAATATCTATATATTTGAATGCTGCAGATGTCAGCGGTAACCTCCTGCACATGATACGCGGTGGGTTATGAGGTTCATCAGAACTGAAAGAATATATAAAGTAAAATAAATACAATTATATGTGAAAAAAATGTGTGTAAATATGCAGTAGCTTTATGGTACTTACACGTCACCACACAGTTTCTTGCACGATGTAGTTTCATCTTGAGGAACGGATGGCGTATAACTGCTTCGAGGAACATACGGCATGTAACGCCGATTGCTAAAACTGTTTGAAAAATACAATTAAATGTGGAAAAAATGTATACAATATATATGCAATATATATAACTTACGGTACTTACGCGTTACACTGTTTCTTGGACGACATATCCAGAGGAACGTAATGATTCATTCTTCTAACACTGTACTGGAAACACCGGAGAAATCGACTCACTTCGACGGCGACGACTGAAACTCTGAGGGCGTCTTTACTAGTTGAAGTCCCAGGAAAATTTTTAACTTACCCCACCCTTAACCCTACATCTTCCCCCGCCCACTCATCAGAATAAGATAGAATGTGATAGAAAATATATTGTTAGTTACCTTTTACAAACTACAATTCTATATCTCCAACAGAGTTTCTCCCTCAACCAGTAAAGAATTTTAATCCTCCATTGAACTGATTACTCCAGGAAAGAATTTTAATCCTCCCATTATTCTATTTACTCCAGGAAAGAATTTTAATCCTCCCATTATTCTGTTTACTTCAGTAAAGAATTTTAATCCTCCACTAATCTGTTTACTCTATAGAAAATCCTCCCTCCCCCGCACCGTCGCGGTCGCACAGTGGTCTGGAACGGACAAACACCTGTTCAAAATAGGCTACAGGTCGTATTTCTTAACCGATTTTAATGTTTCTTGAACAGAAATACTCGGAAATAAATTCTGAAGAGAACTGTGAGAGCCGAATTTTGATTTTTTGTGTTGGTGCAAAAATATGTAAGAAAAAATGTGTTAAACTAGCACTTTTCGAATAAATTATTTTTTATCTGACTCCAAGCTACTTTAACAACCTTACTATCGATGAAAATCAATACTGTCCCATCATAAGAAATAAAATAATTCAATAATAATTTAACTTAATTGTTATTAACAAATTATTCAAAGAAATTATGGTTCCCCGTGCTTTATCACAGAAATAATTAGTTTCTTAACTTAATTGGTCTAAAATTACTATAATAATGATTTCTAACAAAACTTGATTGTAAACTAACAATATCCATTATTATAAACAATCAAATAAACAAATAGTAATTTTTAGATTCCTTATTTGAGGGTATTTTAAATATATGAATTAGTTACACGTAGAATTATGAATCAATAGATATTAGAATTACGTTAACAATGTAAATTTGTTGTTAATAACCAACACATAAAAATATAATCAAATCATTGATCATGCTCGCGCGCGCGCGTGTAATGTAAATAATTGTGTAAATTGTTCCTGTGACAGGAAATATGTTTTTTAAACGGTTTAGTCAGCTTATAATTGGTATTACTGAATTAGCACGCAACAAAGATTTTAAGCGCTTCCGAGAATTTCATACTCGAAGGTATTCTCGACTGGCAGCAAATCAAGATCTCATCCACAAATTGCTTGTGTCTTCTGATCTGTATATCGCTTCTTTAAGGCAACAATGGACAAAGCTGGAAGATGAGGCCGATATCGAAATTATGCAGCTAAA
>NW_011961366.1:0-2315 GCF_000949405.1 Vollenhovia emeryi
AGATCGGTACGTAATCCTTCTCGGTCCACCACGTGGCCTAAGTATCGTAGGCTCGTTCTACCAAACTGACACTTTTCTCTGTTGATCCGTAGGTTGGCGTCTAGTAGTCGCTGCAAGACTTCTCGTAAGTTGTGGAGATGCTCGTCGAATGTCCGGCCTAGTACGACTATGTCGTCGAGATACGCGAACGCCCGAGGCTCCATATCCGGTCCGATGATTCGGTCGAGTAGCCGCTGGAAAGTGGCCGGCGCGGCGTGTAGCCCGAAGGGCATTACCTTAAAGCGAAATTGTCCCCGTCCGGGGATTGCGAATGCGGTGAGTGGTCTACTGTCCGCGTGTAATGGTACTTGCCAGTACCCGTTCCGGAGGTCGATCGTCGATAGGTACCGTGCGTCGCGGAGTTGGTCCAGAATGTGTTGGACCGGTGGTAGTGGGTACGCGTCTTTCTCTGTGACTTCGTTTACCTTGCGGAAATCGATGCAGAAACGATATCGGCCGTCTTTCTTCCGGGCTAGCACTATTCCGGAGTTCCAGGGGCTGCTGGTCGGCTCGATGCATCCCTCGCTCAGCATTTTGTCTATTTCGGTGTCGATAATCTCCTGCATCGCCGGGTTGTAGGTCCGGTATCTCTGGCGTATTGGTTCTTGTCCGGTGCGGAGGCGGATCCGGTGTTCCGTCATCTGTGTCGTTTTGTTCGTCAGTTCGAACTTCGGTAATAGTTCTTCTAGCAGCTCGTTTAGTCGGCCCTGCTGCTCTGGCGAGCACTCGGTCAGTCCGTTTTCTCGTTCGCCTCCGTCGGTCGGTCGGAGAGCGGCTATTCCGGGTAGTGTCCACTGGAATCCGGCTTTGTTAAGTAGGTGCATCCCCGCGATCACGTCTACTGTGAGGCCGGGGAGGACGTGGAATGTGTGTGTTCCGCGGTATCGTCCCAATTCTACTTCGATTTTGATTTCCTCGCTAATCGGGCTGATCTGGCCATTGGCTAGGTGCACGGCGGTCGTGATGCGGCGGCTACGTCCTCGGTGTCGTATTCGGTTGGCCACGTTGGTCGAGAGGTACGAGAGCACTGCTCCGCAGTCCAGCAGCGCGTTGTATCTTCCCTCTTGTATCTGAATGTGGCCCATCGGTCGAGGGTCGGTGCGGTCGTGGTCGGGGTTGATGCTGGGCAGATAGCGTTTTAGGAGGCGTCGCTGGTCCCTGGTTCTTCGGTGGGCCGGGGATTGCCCTTCTTTCCCTCGGCCCCTAGCGAGTTTCCCGACTGTGTTCCGTGGCAGTCCCGTGTGAGAACCCCTTCTTTCCCGCACTGGGAGCAAAATAGTTTCGGTGGCCGTCGAACGTGTCCTCGCTGTCCGCAACCCCAGCAACAGTCGCGAGGGTTGTATCCCGGCGAAATGGTCGCGGCGTAGGCGTCGGAGTTACCCCGCGGCTTGATATTTTTGGCGGGAGCCTGGTACGCTTTTTCGTAGCGCCGGGCCTGTTCGTATTCTTCGGCCCTCTGCAATAACTCGGCCATCGTCTGGAAATCGCTTCGCCTGATGTAGAGGTGGTATTCCGGTCTTAAATTGTGGTACGTCCTCTCCAGGCGGTCGGCTGGTCGCATGTTTCCGTGTCGCCTCATTAGCGTCTGTAGCGCGGTGGTGTATTCTCGAGCGTTCTCCCCTGGCTCCTGTTTGCGTCCGGCGATGGCCTCCTCCAACTTGAACCGTGATTCCGTCGGGACGTAGAATTGCCTGAAACAGTCCTCAAAATCTCGCCAGCTCTGCCAATCGTCCCGGTTATTCCGGTACCAGAGGAGGGTGGAGTCTTTGAACAGGAGTGGGAGGCACGGTCGCAGTTGTTCCCGTGTCATCCCATAGCTGGTGCGTAGGTCCTCCAGCCGCTCGAGGAAGGCGATCCCGTCCTTCCCGTCGAATTGACAGCCCCATTTTCGGACGGTGTCTAGGATAGCCGCGGTCTCGGCCAGTCCCTTCGTGCTTTTTGGTCGTAGCGGTGTTCGGCCGGTCTTTCGGTCTATCTCGTCGTCGTCCTGGTCGTCCTGGCCATCGTCCTCGGAATCAGGGAGCGGGGACTTCCGTGCCTGCCGTACGCATTGCAGGAGTCGGGCGCGTAGATCGTCGCGCTTGCCGTCGGTCGGCAGTTCGCGCTCTTGCAGCGCCTTGACTAACTCCTCCTTTGAGAGGGCGTGCACCCACCCGGTAGTGGTCGGTGTTGCCATGTCGGCCGTGCTTTACATTTTTTTTTTCTTATAGCGCCCTAGTCTTTTACTGTTCGCAACCGTCGGTCTTTCACTCTTCGAGTCCCTGTTCGGGCGCCAT
>NW_011961367.1:0-2315 GCF_000949405.1 Vollenhovia emeryi
GAAAAGAGAGAGAGTGATGGAGGAAATGGATCTCGACGCCTTGCTCACGAGCCAGCACGAGATTCACGGGCGCATTGCCCGCACCATGGAGAACCTGCGCAAGCTCGGTGCGGCCAACATTACGCAGTCCGCCCTCGAGACCCGCATCACGATTCTGACGCAGCTGTGGGCCAAGTTCGAGGCACAGCACGATCTCGTCCTGGCAAAATCTGAGGATTACAGCACCAGTGAGTACGCAACCTCGAGGCTCCTCGAAATTGTTGAGGACACATACGTGCAGACGGTGAGCGAACTCACCGAACAGCTCCGCGCGCTTACCAACGTTCCTGCCTCTTCCGCGTCCTCAGAGCAGAGCGAGTCCCGAGTCGGGTCAGGTCCGAGAACCTCGCTGCCGCGCATTAAGCTGCCTCAGTTCTCAGGCGCGTACGAAGACTGGCCCTCATTCCGCGACTTGTTCCTGTCCGTCGTGGGCGAGAACTCCGCGATCTCCAACGTGGAGCGGCTCCACTATCTCCGGTCGTGCCTGCAGGGGAACGCCGAAAAGTTAGTAAAGTCCTTGACCATCACAAACGACAACTACGATCGTGCGTGGGCGATACTAACGAAACACTTTGAGAACAAACGAGAACTCATTCGGTGCAATTTCGCGAACTTCATCTCCGTGGGGAAAATGAAGGGTGAAAGCGCGGAAGAACTGAACCGCGTCCTTGCCGCCGTAACCGCTGCCGTGAATGCTCAGGAGAGCATCGACCGGCCTATTCAATCTCATGGGATGGACCTCCTAAACTACCTGGTCGTCGAGCTTTTCGATCCGCGCACTAGGCTGGAGTGGGAGTCCTCCAATGATTCGAACGAGCCTGTTGAGTATGAGACGTTAGTCGAGTTCATGACCAAGCGCATACTCACCTTGAACGCCGCCAAACCGCGAACCGCCGTGAAAGCCTCGTCCGACGCGCCGCGCACCGCCAAGAGTCATCATGCCAAACGCGAGACGGAATCTCGAGCCTGCGAGCTGTGCAAGGGCAAGCACTCCCTTTGGCAGTGTCCGGACTTGAAGGCTAAGTCCGCCACTGAGCGCAAGGAGTTTGTCACGTCCGAGCGACTCTGCTGGAACTGCCTCGGGCGTCACGCGGTTGCTAAGTGTCAGTCCTCACGCAACTGCTTCTCCTGCGGAGCACGACACCACACACTATTGCACGACGCGAGCGTGTCCAGCAAGCCCGCTGAGGCGAGCGCCCTGACTTCCGCGAGTAGAGGCGAATCCGGCGGGTCGGTCCTCCTGGCGACGGCACGTGTGCTCGCGGCCGACCGCAACGGACTCCCGCACGCGGTGCGGGTATTAATCGATCAGGGATCCGAGGTGTCGATCGTCTCTGAGGCACTCGCGCAAAGACTCCGCCTCCCGCGCTCGCGTACCTCGTTGTCGATCCTCGGGATCGGCGAATCCAAGTCCGCGACGGCGCGAGGCAAGGTGTCTCTCCAGCTCACCGCCCAGGCTACCGGCGTCAATCTGATCGTCGACGCGTACGTCCTGCCGCGACTCACCCTGTATCAGGGACCCGCCGTCAGTCACGAGGTTGACTGGCCTCACATCCGCGAGCTCCCGCTAGCCGATCCGCAGTTCGCCTCCAGAGATCCGGTCGAGATTCTACTCGGTGCCGAGGTGTGTGCGACCATCTTCGAGAGTGGGCTCCGCAAGGGAGACCCCCACTCGCCACTCGCCCAGAAGACCAAGCTAGGCTGGATCCTGTCCGGAGGCAGCGACCAGCCAACCGCCGTCAAGCACCGCCTGGTGAACCAGTGCTCCGTCGACCGTGAGCTGAGCGATCTGGTGCAGCGTTTTTGGCTCCAGGAGCAGGAGCCAGTCAGCAAGGTGCCACTCACGACGGAGGAACGGATGAGCGAAGCGTTCTTCGCTGAGTCTCACTCGCGCACAACGTCGGGCAGATACATGGTCCGGCTGCCTTTCACGACGAAACCGCGCTCACTTGCCGGCACGAGGTTACCCGCCGAACGGCTGTTAACGGCCATGGAACGCAAGGGCCGGAACGACTCCCGCTTTGGATCTCTCTACAGAGAGTTCATGCGGGAATTCGCCGAACTGCAGCATATGGAGGCGGTGAGAGCTCCATCCACGCAATCCCCGGGGAGATGCTATCTTCCTCACCACGGGGTACTCAAGGAGGCCAGCGCGACGACGAAACTGAGGGTCGTCTTCAACGGCTCTCAGCGGACCGCATCCGGGGAGTCCCTCAACGGCAGCCTGCACATCGGAGCAAACCTCCTGCCCGCACTGTCTGATGTCCTGCTGCGTT
>NW_011961368.1:0-2315 GCF_000949405.1 Vollenhovia emeryi
TCGTTTCCTCCGCGGAATCAGGGTATATATACCCTATTTTTCGTTGGGAGAGGGTTGAATACGCTGATTTGGCTGGCGCTTATTGGTGGATCGGAGCAACAATTTTCTAACTTATTTTCTTGTGGGGATTCGGTGGCGCCCGATTGTCGCCTGTTTTTTGTGACAAAGGGTACCAGTCCTCATATCAGTTACTAATAAAGTAAGTTTAATTATCTCTTCTAGAGCGTGGCTGTAGGTCGTAATATGGTGACGTTAATGGAATTTATCCATTAGGAGGTCTGATTCCACTTGTCATCGTGGGTTTTGAGAGTTTGACAGGTCATAAAAATGAAGAAGAATTGTCAGTTCGTAGAAACGAGGATTGTTAGTTCGTAGAAACGAAGATTGTTAGATCGTAAAAAGGAAAGATGGTTAGATTGTAAAAAGGGAAGATTGTTAGATCGTAAAAATGGGAGATTGTTAAGTCGTAAAAATGAAGGGGAATAGTTTATCGTGCAGCTGTGACCTCTCGTGGGTCAACAACCTCTCATTTTCTTACTGTCTTGCTATTGAGGGATCGGTCGCAGTGCTATTTTTAGAAAGAAAGAAATCGTGAAGTCCACTGGACGTAACAATATAATGTGGTTTGAATACCCGCGTGATAAAGTTTTTCATGCATTTCGCGTATAATTAGATCAGTGACGTGATTCCGACTTGGAAGTAATATCGGATGTTTTTGTGAAAACGTTAAGTTTGACATTTGGAGGCGTCCTCCAACGCGAATCAAGCCGCCTTCATCCAAGAACGGATTCAAGGTCGCGAATTTACCTTTGGACATCGAATGCTTGGCTTGAAGAAGTTTTATTTCGTCAGCGAATTCTGATGTTTGAATGACCTTTAATACGCGACCTTCAGCTTCATCAATTTCCCTTGCGCACAATGACCCGGCGTATTTGTTAGCGGGACGCCATCGGAAACAGTAGGCAACAATTCTACATAACTTCGAATATGAAGAATATTTTTTAAGTATATCGAGATCCTTAAAGGCCGTCATCAAGCAAGTGTTCCCTTTTAATTCGGGTATGTCAATCATTTGAGTATCGGTGCCGGGCCACTCATTCTCGTTTCTGATTAACCACGAAGGTCCGGTATGCCATATTTTATTTTGCAAAAAGGCGTGAGGTAGTTGACCCCTTGAGATCGCGTCGGCCGGATTGTCTTCCGATCTAATATGTCGCCACTCAATCGACTTGGTTAACTCTTGTACTTCGACGACACGATTCGCCACGTAAGTTTTAAGTCGATGAGGCGACGTCTTCAACCAATGTATTACAATGGTTGAATCGCACCAAAAAATCGTTCTATCGGGCACGAAATTTAGCGCGTGACTAACTTCGCGATGTAACCTTGCTAACAATAATGCGCCGCAAAGTTCGAGGTGCGGTATAGTAACAGGTTTTACCGGTGCGACTCTTGACTTGGCACATAACAATTTACTGATAATACCGCTGCCTCTTCCCGTCGATCGAATATACAGACACGCTCCGTATCCGAAGTCGCTCGCGTCGCAAAATCCGTGTATCTCAATGTTCTTTCGATTCTCTACTAATAATTTTCGATCAAATGAAACCCGGTGCAGTGAACCTAATTGTCGGGTGAATTCCGACCATTCTGTGTGGATACTCTGCGGAACAGATTCATCCCAATGCGTTCCGCATTTCCAAACGTCCTGTATTAGTCGTTTAGCATGTAACACCACTGGACCTAATAATCCCAGCGGATCGAAAATTTTAGCAATGCTCGATAAGATACTCCGTTTTGTTAACGGTTCTGAATCGTCGATCGAATGTACTGCGATACATAGACTATCGTTACGCGTGTCCCACGATACCCCCAATGCTTGTAAAGAACAATCGCTATTAAACGTTAAGTTCGCGTGTAACGCGTTGTCGGCTAGATCCTCAATCACTCGCGTGTCATTAGACGCCCACTGTCGAATGGTAAAACCACTCCGCGCTAACAATGCGGTTATTTCATCCCTAATCATTCGAGCGTCTTTGATAGTTTCCGCACCAGTTAATAAATCATCTACGTATACATGATTCTTAAGAATTTCGGCCGCTCTGGGGAACTCTTGTCGCTCATCGTCCGCCAGTTGGTTTAAAGTGTGAATGGCGAGGAATGGTGAAGAAGCAACGCCGAAGGTGAGCGTATTTAATTGAAACGTCACTATCTTATCATCCTTCCGCCATAGAATTTGCTGATATCGCCGATCGTCTTCATGCAAGAGCACTTGACGATACATTTTTTCGATATCCGCCGTTATCACATAATTC
>NW_011961369.1:0-2316 GCF_000949405.1 Vollenhovia emeryi
TATAGTTTTAACTTACGACTTATTTTAAGTTTAAATTTGTGAATCACGTGTGACAACAAATTGCTCGTTTCCACTCTTCGTAAAACAAATTCTAATATTCCAAAATATTCGCGTAATGCCGTTAACGATATCGCATCATGAATGTAAGAGAGCACAAAATACCTTGATCGATCGAAACTAAACGAGATGATGGAACTGATTATTTCATTTTGGATCTTCGATTCTATCAATAGACTTCGATGTATCTCCAGATATTTTAACGTGAGTAGAAAACATTCCAATTATTCAATTTTCAATTATTTCAGTCTATTGGGTAATATGTAGTGTTAATATTAATGAATATTATAGAAATAAAATTTGAAAGACAAAGATCTGTCTTTGTCTAATGCTATAATTATTATAACTTGCAACTAGCAATCAAAAAATTTTTCGAAATACTCAGTCGTAATCAACATTTTTCTAATATATTCCTCTTTGCTACAATTTCAATGCAAATTGTTTTTCGTAGATAAGGCAAATGCAGAATTGCAAATTCAGTGATACTAAAGCATTATCGTTCATATTTGAAAAAACTCTCACATTATTTTTGTATCAATTTGCGCACTATGTTGTTCCATATATTATGTAATGTATTCGTGTACGTCGCTCAAATGCATGTGGTCGCAAATGCCGCTGTGTGTATTTAGCATAAACTGCGGTCAAATTACCGGGATGTTGTGAACACAGTTTGGAGAGCTAAAGCATTATGCATCGGACACGATCGGGAATTAATGCCGCGCCGAAGACAGCCCTGTCAGAATAGTAAGAGGAGTAGAATGGATCGACAGTGTATATTCCCTACAAGTTAGTTCAAGATCCGTGTAACTTTCATTTCGATGGCTTCATCGATCTTTTAGATTTAAAAGAAAATTTCTTTAAAAAATCTTCAATATCATTATTATTTATCTAAACGTTTCTACAGACGTCTGAATAATAACGCTTTGTATATAATATTTAACTTGGTAAACAAGTACTTGCTTGACCGTTGACTGTTGTCTCATGCTTATTTTCAGAAAACTCTTCGCGAACGTTCTAATCGGGACAAAGGAACGAAAATAAAATTGTCGTTATTTATATAATATAATAACTGTTAATTAATCGGGCGTGATGTGATACAGGATTGTGTGTAACGTACTGCAGATGATTCTATTCATTTCGAACATCCCTGTTACTTGCGTATTTATTTTCATCTGACATTTCGATTTAACAAACTTTATGCTTTCAGTGAATTTTGAATTTCGTTAGGGCAATTATATGTGAATGTTATAATCCTACTGCAGTATTAAATCAGGTTTGGATAAAGTGAGCGCGAACGAACACGAATGAATAATGTTTTAACAAGTGCCGCTATCCTGGCTTTCATTTCATAGATCTGTCTTTTCTTTCGAAATATTCAATATCCTTGTGCCAATTTCTTTAATATCCTACTATCTTCAATAGTCTTGTATCAATTTCTTTAAACATTTAAAACATAACTTTTAAAAATTATTGCAAGCTAAACGTGATTGTGTCTAAACTTATACATACGGAGAGATAATATTACAATGTTTGTAACTAAAAGAACAAAATCACGTAATTAAAAAAAGAAAGAAAAACAGTAGAAAACGTATTCGCCTTATTTATGGAATAGGGAAGAACTGAAAATTAAAACGTCAAATCGCCGAAATTACCTTTATTCGCAAATATCTTCTCAAACGCGAACCGTCAAGAGGACAAGTGTTAACCCCTGTGAAGTTAGCCTCCCATTATTTAAAAATTTAACCTTTTTTACGAGTTCCCTATAGATTTACAATAGTTCCAGAGTTCTTGATGGGTTTTGTGACGAATCGCCCCTCTCGTCACTAGCCCGGGCCGACCATCCGCCCCGTGGCGCTATGCGCCACACGCATACTTCCGTGCACGCCCCACGCAGGGCACCGACCGAGCGAGGAGAGGGACTAGCCCCTTCCACCGCGCCTCCCCGCTCGCCACGGTCTCGCGGGTATAAAGCGAGCGGCCGGAGCAACCGAGGCATCCAGTCCTGTCTCGGCTCCGATCCCGACACGACCGCTCCCGCTACCGATTCACCGCGTTGGGCACTCCCAACCCCCTTCGTACCGCGGACGGGTACTCCCGTCCACGTCCGGGTACTCCCGGAGTACGAGTCTCCGCCGTCGGGTCCCCCGGCGGGCTTTGGCTTTAACCCGGCCGGGCTCTCCCGGCGCCCCGTCGCACTGGACACGGGCCCTCCCGTCTCCAGCTGGGTACTCCCAGCGTGCGAGCTCACCCCGATCGGGC
>NW_011961370.1:0-2316 GCF_000949405.1 Vollenhovia emeryi
GAGAGAGAGAGAGAGAGAGAGAGAGAGAGAGAGATGAGCGTCGTCGTCGAGGAGGTGGTGTCCTGGTGGTCGTTGCCGTGGGCCACAGAGTTTGCACACGCGGTAGAATCTCGCACTAACGGGATGCCGACTTAGCCTATGGTGACCGATGGTTAAACACCTTAACTTACGTCTAGGATCGCGATGTGGCTTATAATAGTAACACTCCAGGAGTCAGAGCTCGTCTCTTCGTCGGGCAGAGGTTCGTTCTGTGCAGAGCTCAGAGAACTGAATGCGAATTTCGGGCTCCGAGGCCCGGCTTTTATACTGTTAGCTTCGAGGGCAAGTGCGGAAGTGGTGATGAGCGGGGGCCCTTCGATCATTTTCCGAATTTATTAATTTGTACCTTAATTAGTACTCCGACTAACTTGAGTCTTGGTTAGCTTCAAAGGGGACCGTCGCTCGTCATTTTCCCGCTGACTCCTTATTAATTGCATTTTGCGTTCCCGAATTATTAACGCGCATACCAATCTCGTGTTTTTTGCATATAGAGTTCCGCTTTGCTGCTCCGAAGCGCGTAAACACGGAACGTTCCAGAATTTCATCGCTAGATTCGCAATGATACTAAAAGTATTAATTTCCCGAGGTTTGAACGCGCGTTTTGCCGCGGCGGCTTGAAGTGGAGGCGCGTAGCGCCCCCGTACGTGGCTGAGATCAACGGTTCGTGTGGAGGTAGCTCTGTTCTCGAGAACCGTTGATGTCAGCGTTTTAACAGCTTATTTCTTAATAATTAACGCAAATTCTTCGGATTTCTTTTATTAGGGCGAAAGCGGAGGCGCCAAAGATCGGCCTGTTACAGTGGTTGCCTCGGCTGTCGCGTAATTAACCCAGAAACGATAGTAGAGAAAATAAGAATAGAGAACGTATAAGATCACGTGCTGCGCGCGTGCTACGTGCCGCGTCGCGCCGGTGCTATCTATCGGGTGGGCGATCATTCATGCCTCTCGGATAGTGACGTCTGGCGAAAAATAATTCGTCGGACGTAAGAATCTCTTTCTTTTTACACAAAATTTTATTTGATTCCATATGAAGACCGAGATCATACATTAAAGATGGTTGGACTTTTGCAACCAACATTAAGAATCTCTCGATCAAACATGATGAAGTGATGGTCTCTTTGGACGTTACTTCCCTTTTTACTAATGTCCCAAAAGACTTAGTAATAAAAGGTATAGAAAAAAGATGGGATGAAATATCAACTTCTACTAAGTTAAACTTACCCCAATTCTTAAGGTGCGTATACACTACGGCGAAGAAACGGCGAACGAACGGCGAACGAACAGCGAATTTGACAGATGTGTACATACACCTAACCTAACCACAGCGAATGCGAACTGAACTATCGGTAGTGTTCGATTCGCCTTCGCTGTTCGTTCGCCGTAGTGTATACGCACCTTTACATGCTATAACACTCATACTTGAATCAACTAGTTTTACATTTAATAACCAGGTCTATGAACAGTTCTTTGGTACTCCGATGGGGTCCCCCCTGTCCCTTATACTCGCCGATATAATTATGGATGACTTGGAAACTTGGATATTGTATCGATTCTTTAGATTTCGAGATCCCTGTTTTCTATAGATACGTCGATGATGTCTTTGCCATTCTCCCTGTGAGTAGAATTCAAGATGTGCTTAATACCTTCAACAGTTATCACCCTCGATTGAAGTTCACGTATGAATTAGAGAATAACTGTTCCTTGAATTTCTTGAATACCTCTGTCCACAGGGAGAATGGCAAATTATTAACTAACTGGTATCGAAAACCTACATTTTCTGGCCGATACATAAATTATTTTTCTAGTCACCATATTAGATATAAGATAAACACCATTATCAACCTAGTTGACCACGCTATTTTACTCGCTGACCAACGCTTTCACAACTCTAATATCGACATAGATAAAAACATACTCCTGAATAATTCGTATCCTTCCCCTTTCATTGACAAGCATATCCATAAGAGGCTAAAACATCTCATGCACGTTGCTAATTCTGATATAATAGTCCAACCCACCGAGTGCAATGACTACACGAATTCTGTCACCATACCTTATATTAGTGGTGTCAGTGACATGATCAGCCAAATTTTGAAAAAACATGACATACACACTCGGTTCTCGGTACTTAAGAAATTAAATGTAATCGTCAGAAAGGGAAAGGACAGAATAGTTGACTCAAAACAGACTGAGCTCGTATATAAAATAAATCACGAGACACGGTAGTGTCTCGCGCCAAGTGTAAGCGTAGCTAGTACACGCGTGCGAGACCAACCGT
>NW_011961371.1:0-2317 GCF_000949405.1 Vollenhovia emeryi
TGCAGGAAGCGGTGCAAAAGTGGCTTTGCGACCAACCGAAAATCTTCTCGGAAGGAATACGCAAGCTTGTGGACGGCTAGACCAAGTGCATTGCCAAGGGAGGAGACTATGTTGAAAAATGATGTACACATTGAACTCCTATTTTTGTGTAAATAAATTGTAGAACGAAAAGTGCAGATAATTTTTGACTCACCCTCGTATATTATTTTTGATGGACTTAATGAGCAGTTAATGATAGAATTAAATGGTCTGTGACTTATTTATCATTTTATACAGGGTGTGTCCTAATACCCGTATGTCCCGTAGATGGTAGATAGACCGGGGCAAACTGAATAGAAAAGTCCTATACCATTTTGCAAAATTCGCAATAGTTATTGAGAAATTAATTTTAATGTCTGAGCGAATGAGAGCGTAGAAGGCGGCAGGCCGGACACGGCAGGCAACGGTGGGGCATCATCTAATAGCGAGAGATGGAGCGGCGCACCGAAAAAAAGTTGTCACGCTATTAGATGATGCCCCACCGTTGCCTGCCGAGTCAGCTCCAATGACCTTGACCTTGACATATGTTGTCAAGGTTACCCTCCTAAGTAACCCTCAGAAGGTTTTAGCCATCGCACGTTGTTTGTTAAAAAGTTATTTAAAAAACAATGTCGACCAATTATGTGATTTTCAGACACAAATATTAAAAATTTTGAAAAATGTTTTAAACAAAAGTTGTAGATCTCTTTAAAAGATACATTTTATGTCCTATTCATTTTTACTGTACGAGTGATAGTTTTCGAGAAAAATGATGGACTCTAAATCTTATATCTGTCCTCTCATCTAAGCATGTGCTTTGTAGTACATACATATACGATTCCATATGGATTTGCGACTTTTCACATGAAGCGAGATCCACTCCACATAGTTTGGGTTAGGTTAGGTTACATCTTAACAAAGTGGAGCCCCCCGCAGGGGGGGGCGGAACATACTGTCTCCATGCATGTACTTCCATGACGTACGACAGATGGAGATGGGAGGAGAGATATAAGATTTAGAGTCCATCATTTTTTTCGAAAACTATCACTCGTACAGTAAAAATGAATAGGACATAAAATGTATCTTTTAAAGAGATCTACAACTTTTGTTTAAAACATTTTTCAAAATTTTTAATATTTGTGTCTGAAAATTACATATAATTGGTCGACATTGTTTTTTAAATAACTTTTTAACAAACAACGAGCGACGGCTAAAACCTTCTGAGGGTTACTCAGGAGGGTAACCTTGACAACATATGGTATGTCAAGGTCAAGGTCATCAGAGCTGACTCCCCTATAGTGAATATTTACCAAAGCTACTGTTTTCAGGACAAAACCTGTTTACTGTTCTTCTTATTGTTAGTCGGACATGAAGAAAAAAAAGTGTTTAAACTAAAATATTACATAAACTTTTGTGCGACAATGTGGATGTAAAAAGTTTTTCAATAATTACGAATAACGTTGGGATTAAATTTATCAATAGCATGTTGAACGTGGTACTGGTAAATTGTGTCGACAAAAGTGATAAAAACTGGATTATCTGGATTTTGGTTACCCCGATATTGGATTAATAAGTTAATAAGTTAATTAAGTTAGTTATTCTGTATGGCACTTAATATTTTTACTAAAGTTTTCTGTTGTATTCATGCATAGACATATACATAGGGGTCATTCCATATCAGATTTACAATCAAAATTTTGATTCGCCTGAAAATTTTTTCTCGTTCTAGAAAGGAAAAAAAATTACACGTATTTTTTTTAATATGATATGTAAATTTTCCAAGTTATTGATTTTTTTATTTTGAAAGTGCAAAAAATTTTTTTTTCAATAATGCTTCTACTATTCAACGAAGAGTATAGAATACATGATTAAAATATGCCATGGGATCTACTATTAAGTCCATGCTTTGAAGAAAACTCAGAAACGGTATTTAGTACTTTCTATGCAACAATTAAATAAACAAATGGAATTATCTCAAAAGGGACCTCTTTGAATTGAATCATTTTTTGTGTAATTTGTTCGTTAAGTACACAGAACTCTGTGTCAAAATTTGGGAGTGGACCGTTGAATACTTTTCGAAAAAAAGATTTTTTTGTGTGACCGCGCAACGCGAAGCATAGAGTCGAGCGCACTCAAACATTTGTAAGTGAGTCTATGATATTCCGATGAGGTTTTTATGCAGTTTTCACAAATAAAAATCGGTAAATAATAAAAAGTCTTCTGAGAAAGAAACACTGTTTAATTCGAAAACGGTCATGTAATTTATTAACAATGCAGTTTTACATATTTTTTTAAATAT
>NW_011961372.1:0-2317 GCF_000949405.1 Vollenhovia emeryi
CCCCCAGGAAATACCTCCTTCACTCGTCCAAGCATCCATTTTAATGACGGCAATCCATCTTCCTTGCAGATCACCAACTGCCCAACCTTGAGTGCTGGTCCACGGTTCGAATGCCATTTTGTCCGACCTTGTAATTGTAGTAAATATTCAGACGACCATCGTCTCCAAAAGTGTTGTCTCATCTGCTCCAAGTGTTGCCAGCGAGACAGCCGTCCCGTTTTTAGCTGGGTTATGTCCGGTTCGGGATAGGATATTATTGCATCACCTATGAGAAAGTGACCTGCTGAAACATAACCCAAATCATTAGGATCCAGAGATATAGCTATTAGTGGCCTAGAGTTAAGAATTGCTTCTATCTGGGTTACAAGCGTCGATGCTTCCTCGAAGGTGAGAGCCACATTGGATGCAACTCCGTAGAAGTGTCTCTTGAACGTCTTAACAGTTGCCTCCCAAAGTCCCCCAAAATGAGGGGCTCGAGGAGGGATGAAATGCCATTTAATTTGATCCATGGACGTTTCTTCCACAAGCTTGCGCTGATGTTCCTCTTGATTAAATAAATTTTGCAGTTCCTCCAGCTCGGCATTCGCACCGACAAAGTTGGTGCCGTTGTCTGAAAATATATCGGATGGCTTGCCTCTTCGCCCGATGAACCTCTTGAACGCGTTGAGAAATGCGTCAGTGGTCATGTTTGAGACCACCTCCAAATGAACTTCCTTTGTTGCCAAACAAACAAATACTGAGACATAAGCCTTGACGTTTTTACTATTTCTGCGTGAACCTTCTCGAACATATATCGGTCCGCAAAAATCTACGCCTGTACAGCTGAATGGTCTTGATGGCGTTACACGATGAATGGGTAAATTCCCCATTACTTGCTCCAAAAATCGTGGCCGGGATTTGAAGCATTTTATACACCCTTGCAATAGCTTTCTTATAGTACCGCGCGCCTTGAGCGGCCAATATCTGAGTCGTCCTGCAGCCAGAGTTGCGTCCGCTCCAGCATGCATGAGTTTTCGATGTTCATGCTCAATAATGAGTCTTGTGAAACTTGAACGTTGATGCAGTAGATAAGGATGTTTGACGTCTGTTTGTAAGCTTGCGTGCTGGAGCCTGCCGCCAACCCGTATTAAATTTTCTTCGTCGATAAATGGGTTCAATTGTCTCAAATTGCTTCGACTTGATGCACTTCCTTTGCTTCTTAGATCCTTAATGTCCTTGGAAAATGCGATTTCTTGTTCTCTTCTTATCAGACGCTTGGTAGCCGCCTGTAATTCCTCCACGCTTAGAGGCCCATGCCGTTTTTGTCTTCTGCAATTGCTTGCAAACCGTAAACACGTAGCTGCCACCGGAATAAGTCTGCTAAATATAGAAAACTTGTCAAATGGATTTATTTCCGAATAACTGGCTACTGCGACTATTCCTGATTTATCATGCTCTTCAAGTTGACCTTCGTCATATTCTGCTACCCTACGTTGATTCTCTGGCAATTTTTTACAATGTAACCAGCGGGGTCCTTCCCACCAGAGATGTGAACTTATCAACTCCTTAGCGCCGATGCCACACTAAGTCCGCAGGATTGTCCTTGCTTCCAACATGCCTCCAATCCTCGATGGATGTCGCCTCTTGAATATCGCCGACTCTGTGCGCCACGAAAACCGGTAATTTCTTATTGCTGGCCTGGAGCCAATGCAATACGATTAATGAGTCAGTCCAGTAATACTTGCTATCAATGTTGACTTCTAGAGCTTCTGCAACCTTTCCCATTAGTTGGGTCAAAAGTTGTGCGCCACAGAGTTCCAATCTAGGTATGGATAATACCTTGATAGGTGCGACACGAGATTTAGAGCATATCAAATGTACTTCCGGCGTTCCATCTGACTTGATGCTGCGCATGTAGACACAAGCACCGTACGCGTGTTCGCTGGCATCGCAAAACCCATGAATTTCTTTGCGGGCATCCTGCGAACCACCAATAATCTTCCGTGGTATGTTGAGCTTCTTTAGACCCTGCAAATCCAGGATGTAACGTGACCATTTTGTCTGAAGATCCATAGGCAACGACTCGTCCCAACTAATTTGCATCTTCCACAGTTGCTGTATAATACCTTTCGCTGTTACGATAACTGGGCCTAGCAGACCTAACGGATCAAATATTTGTGCGACTTGTGATAAAATAGATCTCTTCGTGTGCATTTTCGAATTAAGTGTCTCATTCGAAATTCGGTATTGAAATATATCTTTCTCTGGATTCCAGTTAATACCCAGAGTTTTTGCAGATCCATCTTTGTCTAATTCTAGCAGTTGACCTCTGCCCAGA
>NW_011961373.1:0-2317 GCF_000949405.1 Vollenhovia emeryi
GTATAAACTGAACCCTTGCACCGATTATCGTCAAATACAATACCAGCCATCTTTTAATGACACTCTATTAATATGTCAAAGTAGAAGGCGATATCTCAAAAATTAGTGAGATCGCGTACAAAAATACGGACCAAAATCTGCACAGATTGTAAAAACCAGTTTTTTCGACGTTTTACAACATTCTAAACATAATGGCATTGAAAACTGAAAAAAATTTTTTCACGAAAACAAAGCTTCCTCTATGAGGAAGCAATAAAAAGGGAAAAGTAGTTATAGCGAAAGTAAATTGTAAATCTATACCTGTTCACACCATTGTTACTGATCTCATTCGCTCGTTTGGCCAATATCGTTATGATAATAAGCTGTGAACAAGCAAGAGAGTCATTACACTATACGTTATTACGAATTAATAAATATCAAGAATGAATAAAAATAAATAAGAATAAATAAGAATAAGTAGGAATAAATAGGAATAAATATAAAATAACTAAATAAATAAACTTACATATTATTCAAAACATGATTGCACTCTTTGGTTGAAGGGTGCAGAGTCGATTAAAGTTGCATTATTAATTGTAAGACACAAATAAAAGTATCGAGAGAGGTGTGTTAGACGAGATGTCAGATTGAACTTACGAATGACAAATGTAGTTATCAAGAGACATGTGTTGGACGGGAGAAATCAAATTGAACTATCGGATAACGAAATAAATAAGACGAATGAGAAAAATAATGAGTGCACGATCAAACGTAATATAAACAATAAATACAGAATCACATATATTCTAACACTTTATCATATACGGAATTTAGATTTTTAGTGTCCTTTTTTAAGTTGATAGCGTTCTTTTGCTTTTTTATGAAGAACATCTCACCAATTTCGCGTTTATATGTATGTTTTTCATTATGTATTATAAAATTTCAGATTCCAACCATTTAAAGTCATGTTCATAAGTTAACCGGTGCTTGCTTACTACCGATAATATTATTTTAGTAGAATACATTGTACCTGTGTATACCTACTTATTTATAATAATTAATAAAAAGTAATTATTAAAATACATTTTACAAATATCGTAGGCTCATTGAGTCGTAAACACAGTTTACGAGAAAATTCTTACGATATTCCCTCGATGTAGACTCGCGCATGCTAGTACGCCACTGGTACGGCGCTAGTACGGTACGCCACCGGGGGTTCACGTTGGCGATCGTGGCCGAGCCCCACCGCCCCCCGAGAGACAGCCCATATTGGGCTGTTGATAACGGGCAGGCGGGGGACTCGGTTGCGATCCGATGGCGGTCGGTGCCGGGAGGGTCCGGCACGACCCCCATCGAGAGTAGGGAACGGCACGTTGCCGTTCAATGGGGGCCCATCGCGGTCGTTGGGGTCTATTTAAGGCCCACCAGACGCCCTGCTCTGTTTGATGGCTGGCTGTCGGACGTGGGACGGACGTTAACACGTCTGGGTCCGAAGCCGGTCCTCGTGGCCGGGGACTTCAACGCGTGGCACACGAGTTGGGGTTCCCGGCGTGATAACGAGAAGGGCAGGTAGCCCAGTCAAATTAGACAAAAATAAGGCCAAACTTCGGAAAAATTCCCATAGGGCTGGATTTTGGTATACAGCGAGATATTGTCCTTTGAAACAATGTCTCAACGCGGCAACCATCCGGAAGCCATGACTAAATTTTTTAAAAAATTATGCAAGTATGCCAGCGCATAGAACTCTTCAGAAAACATAAGAATAGGTTCGGAACTACACTAGAACTGTTTTAGAATAGCCAGAACTCTGAGATTTCGACCAGCGTTTCACGTTCGTCCGTATTAAGATGTATCTCTCGACTGATAAAAATAATTTAAAAATTGAAAAACAACGTTTTTTCACCAGAACTCTTGCTAGAACTATTGTAGAACTCTAGGGCGCTTGAAATCCGATAAATAGCCGTCGGGAAATAGGCGGAGGACAAAGTGAGACGCTGGGTGAAGTTGGCGTCTCACTTTGCACTAATCGATTTTTTGGCTTTAAAGGCCAGAACTATGTGTTTAATGTATCAGGAACTCTAGAACTATTATAAAAGAAGCCAGAACTCTCAATAGTTAATGAGTTTCCACGAAATGAGACGCTAGCTTCACATACACTTGCACGACAGCTATGGGGACCCTTTATTTACCGTTTTACTAAAAAACGGTTGGTTCTGGTAAAATAAGTAATAAGACCTTTTTTGTAGCAAATTTCATAAGCTACAAATTTCATAATAACTATGTATGCCGAAAAATCAATATTTTCAAAGATATTCGCGAAAAACTGTTTTTCACCCCC
>NW_011961374.1:0-2318 GCF_000949405.1 Vollenhovia emeryi
GAAATATACATTTTATGTTCTATTCATTTTTACTGTGCGAGTAAGTTTTCGAAAAAAATGATGGACTCTAAATCTTATATCTCTCCTCCCATCTCCTGTCGTACGTCATGGAAGTACATGCATGGAGACAGTATGTTCCGCCCCCCCCCCCTACGGGGGGGCTCCACCTCGTTAAAATATAACCCTACCCAAACTATGTCCGAGGTGTGGAGTGGATCTCGCTTCACGTGGAAAGTCGCAAATCCATATGGAATCGTATATGTATACTACAAAGCCATGCTTAGATGAGAGGACAGATATAAGATTTAGAGTCCATCATTTTTATCAAAAATTGTCACTCGTATAGTAAAAATGAATAGGACATAAATGTATATTTTAAAGAGATCTACAACTTTTGTTTAAAACATTTTTCAAAATTTTTAATATTTGTGTCTGAAAATTACATATAAATGGTCGACATTGTTTTTTAATAACTTTTTAACACACAACGTCCGCAGGTTAAAATCTTTTGCAGGTCACTCAGGAGGGTGACCTCTATAATATATGCCAAGCCCAAGGTTATTGGAGGTGGGTGTCCTAATCCAAATAATTACCTAAAAAATAATAGTGAACAACACACACACTACATGTACTATGTTGCTCACTATTATTTTTTATTAGACTTACAAACAGTGTTGTGCATAGATGATTTTAAAATTAGCTAGATAAAGATAAGATAAAAATATATAAATTTATCTTAGATAAGATAAAGATGATTTCGTTTTGAATATATCTAGATAAAAGATAAAATTATATGATGATTCATCTAGATAATTTTCAGATAATATTTTTAAGACTTCATGTAAACGCAGTAGAAAAAGTTATAAAAAATTATAGAAAAATTTAAATTATAAAGGGGGATATAGAATATATTCAGGTTATATAAGTTATATGACACACACATAAATGCATGGTCTACAACGACATCCATATTTAAATAGTGTAACTGTTAAGTATTTTTATGTGGCCCTAAACCAAATTATCTGTACCTTATCTTAGATAATTTAGTAAAGATAATACTTTCTTTCATCTAAGATGCAGATATAGATAATACTTATTTTTATTATCTATATAAAGATAAGATAACGCTAAAATTTTATCTAGATAATCATCTATATAATTTTATTTAGATAACAGCAAACACTGCTTACAAACTTAGTTTCGGCGATGCCATATTGTTCTTTCATTTAGCCGGAATAGCAAGTTGCTTTCGACCTGTACACGTAAGCCATTTAATTTGTATATTACACAAATGTTTCCGTGAACTGACAGTTTCTAGGTTAGAAAGATGCAAAAGTGCAGAATCACTCCAGCACCCTATTAAACAATTTGTCATGCGACAAGTGTAATAGTACCCTAAGTCAGTTTCACAAACATCAGTCGGCTATGTGAACCTAGCACCCGACTTTTCAAAATTTAATTTTTCTTACGGAAACTGGAAGCATTTCGTTTGTAGTTGATTGTAGTAAAAGAATTTTCGTTTGTAGTTCCATGGTTTATAAAATAAAAAAATTTTTTAAATGACCAGCACCCGACATTAAGATATCTGAAATCCGCTTGCGCAGTCTTCTTCAGAATCGTTTGTAGTTGATTGTAGTAAATTTTGATTCGTTTGTAGTTGAACCGTTTAAAAGTTATAAACAATTAAAGATATTCCGAAGAAGCGACTTTATTTTTTAAGATATTCGAAATCTGCTTGTCCAGTCTTTTTTAGAATCGTTTGTAGTTGATTGTAGTGAATTTTGATTCGTTTGTAGTTGAACCGTTCAAAAGTTATAAACAATTAACGAAATTCCCAAGAGGCGACTTATTTATTTTTTAAGATATTCGAAATCTGCTTGTCCAGTCTTTTTTAGAATCGTTTGTAGTTGATTGTAGTGCTTTCCGCTTCGTATGTAAGTGAACCGTTCGAAGGTTTTCAACAATTATTGAAAGTCCCGACAGACGACTTTTGTACCTTTTAGATATTCAAAATCCGCAAGAAAAAGTTATCAAAAATAGAATTTTTTCAGTGTATGAAAATTTTAGCGTTACCATTATTATTAAATGACATTATTTACTATTTCTGAGCTGGAGTTGACTTCTTATATCTGACATATTGGGTTGAATTGTAATGATTATCTTGGGAACACTACTATAGTTGTTGAATGTCAGGAAGCGATATCATTCTAATAAAATTCCCTTAGTATGAATCAAAACCGACGACGAGGACGTGACGGAACACCGGTTTCATTTTCAACGTTTTTTTGTACTTTTAAAAATTTTTTAATTTTTTCTTT
>NW_011961375.1:0-2319 GCF_000949405.1 Vollenhovia emeryi
GTACTACCGACTAAGCGGCTGTAAAAAGTTGACGGTTTAAGTGTAAATTTTCTTTTTGTTGGTTTCACGCATGTAAATTGTGTTGCCAAATCTTTATGCAAGAATTTGCGAATCACGGATAGCATATTTTTGGCCAAAGTTATTCTGCTATCAACAATAAAAGCAATTGTTGCCATCTGAAAAATAATTGTTTTTCATTAAAATACAACGAACTATATTCAGTTAATTAATTTATATATTATGTTACGTACAAAATCATCGTAGATTTCTTGATTTTGTAATATCTCATTGAGCTTGTCAAAATCGTCTTTGGTTTTAAGTGGCCAATGAATATTATATTCTTTTGTCCAATGCACAGGAATATGTTCAGTTTCACGGTGTTGTTGCAACAAATAGGATTCAAATTTCTCATTTAGAGCCCGTACGTTATTTTTTACAATTTGTAGATCATGTTTTACTATTTGCATATCTGTTAATATGGACTTGAGATCTGGAAATTGTAAATAATAGAATATAAAGGAAAAAAAGTATATATGAAAGTGTTAAAACTCTCGCGTAAAAGTACATGTATTATAAAATAAAATAACTAATTGCTCACATTTAATTACATCATTTGAAGATGCTGCTTGCGTAGGTACAGATTTAGGCATTTTTGTTTTAATATCTCTCGCTGGAGGTCCTTGCAAAACAGAAGGAATCGGTATATCTTCTACATCTGTGCACACACAAAAATAACTATTTATATGCGAATGTTGTTTTGTTGTGGGACGAATGAAGCGTTAAACGAGGCAGTCATAGGCACATACACGCGTGCACATGCGCGTGCATGCGTAACATTTTTCAAATTACGTAAGTTATTCACGACCTTATTAAATGACATGAGCAAATAAGCGCATAAGAAGCGGTAGAACAATACATGTTTACAAAAAGAGTGTTTTTAGCAAGAAAGATGTCTTAGGATCTTCTAGTGACGATGAGTATCAGCTGACAGCGAGAGATGTGCTACTTTTTCGGCACGCGACTCTGTGTCACATACCTCCCACTGTAATATTGTCACATCTACTTTTATCCGCACGATTGCACTGCAACATTTGATGTCCTTCGTTTAGTGACTCATCTTCAGTTGAATTTTCTACCTCATGTTCGGTTGATGATTCTGTTATAAACAGAAAATACTGTAATATATGTATGTGTTCTGTGTGCGCGCGCGTGTTAATTTAACAATGTTGTATTATCTGCTTTATTACCGTATATAATAAAATTTTTATTTTGAATTATATAGTTCACACACACACACACACACACATACACACACACGCGCGCGCGCGCGCGCGCGCGATATTAATTACAGTAATAAATTGCATTATACCTGTAGATGAACGATTTTGGGGTATAGATAAGTTGCCTTTCATGTCGTATACTGTAAGTATACTCTTATGCTTCTTAGCGATATTTTTTTTAGTATTTTTAATTTTTTCTGTGTCTTCCACATCGTAATCTGTAGTGCATACGTAGTCGTCATGCTTTAATTTTGTAATCTTTGATACAGCTTCCGAATAACTATCTAAAATAAATACAAGGATCAGTCATACATAGTTGAAAAAGTGCGTCCAAAAAAACATGAGATATGCATGGTATGTTATATAAACACAATAGAAATTAAGTACCAGCATTATCTACTATTTTTATTTCGTAAATTGGCCACGTAGTTTGTGCCTTTCCATTTTCTTTAACCAATTTGTGCAATGCTTTGCATCTCTTTGCCGAGTATGGAGGTGGCATAAACTTGGTTACTAATTGCTGCTTTTCGCTATCGAAATTAACCCATGCTGAAGGTACACAGTCTATACAGGTTTGCTCAGAGTCATTGCCAGACTTTGTAAAACTCACAATTGTAAATTTCCCTTTTTTCTTTAACGCTGACATGTTATGTCAATTCTAGAAGTTTTTTTTAAATTGTGTACTTATAATAGTATACTTAATGAATCCTGTAATAACAAGAAGAGAGTGAGAAACGAAATATTAAGAAACAGGGAAGGTACCCAGGTAGCAAGCTGTCGTCAATATAACGTCATTTTTAAGTCAATCTCATGACGAAACTCACGTCATAAAAGACGTCAAAAACGAAATCATAATGACTAGGATTTAACGGCTATAAGTCACAGACCGATGACGTGATACTTATGACGTCAAAATCGTGGCACAACTATGTCGAGAAATAGACGTCAATTTATGAATATTACGTAATATAAAAATACTATTAAACAACATTTATTTTACTTATTTTAAATGTATTTACGAGGATGAATCAAATATAAA